>NC_138195.1:88302553-88589508 GCF_964194105.1 Spermophilus citellus
CTCTTCTCAAGAGCATAGGCAGCAAGTTCTGGGCAGTCACCCCACTCAGAGGCCCTGACCCTGGAGGTCATCTCACAGTCCCACTGTGAGCTGGTGATGGGAAAGTGATGTGTCGCAAGTAAGATCCCTGACACTGAAGAGCACCTGGGGCCCCCGATCTACTGCAGAGAGTCGGTCTTCACTCGGGAGATAAGCTCATGCACTTGGCTGGGCCAATAACTTGTCAGAGAACCAAAGCAAGGGGCCAGGTCTCCCCATAGGAGAGAGAAAATTCTCCTGCGCAGGAGGGGTGTTCGGATCTGGAGGTGTGGATACCAAATGGCCCGGTTCTATGAGAACTCCTGACCGCTGGGTACCACTGGAGCTGTGGGAGAGAGGGCCTGAGAGGCAGGTACCAGCTCCCTGGCTTACCAAGAGCCAGGTGGCCCCACAAGGAGATGCTCCTTCACCCAGGGGTACAGATACAGTTCTCTCCTTGCCTCTGAGCCACCCGTCACGTGGAAGGCAAGACAGGGAGGCAGCAGAGACCAGCGTCACCAAGCCACGTAATCCAGCATTTAGCCCTGCTGTAAATATTCAGTTCTTTGAGCCCCCGCTCAGATGTCATGCGCATAAGCCCTTAATCACCGCAGTGCCTGCCTCTGGACCCGGTCCAAACTGTCAATGTCTTTCTCACGCCTGGACCCAGATTTGGCACATGGCATATTCCAAATGGAACTGAACCTGAACTGCATGGGGAGGGGACATTAAATCTTGGCACATGGAGCTTGGCATGGCAGCTGCCCCAACCCCACCCCCAGGGGCACGTGGTCAGCCAGAGTGTCTTGCTGGGGCTGTGATATTCCACCTCGAGATCCCTCTTCAAGACACCATGCGCCCTCCATACTGACTTCCTGGAGATGTGCTACAAATATTAGCAAGTTAATATTAATAAAATATTTTGACGATGAGAAGCACATTTACCAAACAGGTGTTTCCACCCTCCCAGAACCTGGGCAGTGGGTCAACGCTGCCTTGTGCGGTACTGTTAATGTTTACTTTTTACATCACTGATCCAGGGTTTGATTCCTTGACATACCACCAGGCCCAAATATTATGAGCTGTGGCATTTTCTAAATGGATGTCCTTAAAGCTGCCACTGGTGAGACCCTGGCTGGCACTTCTGTAGGGGACATCCTACCACTAATTAGTGGTTGCTTAATAGCAAGCAAAACAACAACAGTAACTTTATAAAAACTGAGACAAAGCACAAAGTTAAATCCCTGCGTTTCCATTCCAAGCCTCAGTAAAAACTTACAGTGTCAACCCTCCAACAAAACAGAGGAAGTGCCCCTCGAGGTATCTTTTAAATCCTCCCCTCTCAGTGCTACAATTATTTTGTCAGGTCAAATGAACATATGCCGTTTTTGCTTACCCAGAATAGAGACTGTAAAATACCCAATAAACACTGAAAAAATGCATAATCTCATTGACAACCAGGGAGATGCAAATTAAAACAATAATGAGACACTGTTATTCACCAGCTGATTAACAAAAATTAGAAGGCTCCATGACACTCAGTACTTAGTGAGTACGGAGCAAAGAGGGACTCAATTGAGAACAGGAACATCAACTGAGAAAAGGCTTTCTGTAGAAGAATTTGGTGGTACCTATTAAAATTAGCAACGCATGTTATTTTACCTGGTTAATTGCACTTCTAGGAAACTAGCCCACAGAAATCGCACGTGAACAAAACTTGCTTCAAGCACTCTAAGGAACAACCCAAAAGTGTAATCTATCAAGAAAAGAGTCGTTAATAATGTATGGGTCATCCTGCAGAAACTAATGTCTAGTTCCAGTCACTGAAAGAATGAGATAGTCTCATGTTCAGCCCTGATGAGATTCCATTATAGAGCAATTGATAAATGACCCAAAAAAGCAGATTGCATAGAAGTAAGTATATTTGTGATTCCCTTTTATAAAAAAAAACCCAAACGCACACAGCACACCCGTGCAGCGCACACAGGCCTAAGCCACAAGCAGGCCCGTGTGAACACAGCAAGCATCAGGGAGAGGACAGCAAGCTGTGAGCCGCGGGCTTTAATTAAATGGTCAGAGTATGCGTGTTGTTTACTTTTTCCTCATTTTCACTTTTGAAACTTAACCAGAGATCATGCATACCACAAACAGTAAAATAGGAAGGCCCCTCAGCCATCTATGTGGTGCTGGCTCCTGCACGGCAGCCCCTGTGCCTAGGGCTCTCTAGCTGACACACACAAAGGCCAGGAGGAAAGAAACCCTGCGCCAACCGACACACACACGATTCTTTATTTTCATTCCTGCCCATGGCCAGATCTTTGTGGAACTCATCATTATTTTCCATCTGCCAAGTAACAGAATTAGAGAGCACGGGGCTTCAAAACTATGTTCACTGCAGTCTTTTTAAAATAACATTTCAATATTGAAACAAAGCAGATCGGAGCGGAGGGCCTGAACTCTCTCACTCCAATACAGAAAGCGGATTCCACCAACATTCCACACCCTGTCCATGCAGAGACAAAAGGTGGCCCAGACAGGTTTTCTTGGAATGCTTCTGTTACCCAAATCTCCCAAAGGGCCTGTTAAATCCTCAGCTACTTTCGGGTGACAACTGGGAAAGTAGATGTAGATGGGGTAGCCACCCCAAGGTTCAGGCCAAAGGTTAAAGGTCAAAGGCCCAAAATGTCACCTGGATGTTTGGCTTCCACATTGCAAAATAAAAAGTCCACATTTCCAAATGCCCCAGGTGTTCGATAGCCAGTGGAACGGACATCCCGAAGCTGTCCTCTGGGCCAGGTCGAACACTGTCCATGTGACCGTCCACACTCCTGTGACTTCGCTCCACTCAGAGCAGGGCCCACTTCCTCCAGGAAGACAGCCATCCTTTGTGGCCCTGGCCCATGGAAAGCCACCCCAGGAACCACAGTTCCACACAGGCCAGCTGTCATTAAGATGCATAAAAAATCCCACCCTCCTACCCAAGTCTCATTCCCAGCAGGCTCCGGCTCCAAAACACCCCTCGCACATGGGTCTGTACCAGCTGGGCTCCCCGTGTCCAGGACTGTGGCCCTCGGAGCAGCTGGTCATGCAGAAGTGAAGGCAAACACCTGTTAATGCTCAAACTGCACCTCCACAGAGTTTGCTTTTCAGGAGGGGTCCAGACCACAGAGCCCGGCCACCTGATTCCCTGGGACCAGTAGCAGAAACCTTCCCTCCCCTTGGTACACAACTGCCGGGTCTCTCCAGAGGAGGTGGCAAGTGACCTGCAAAACACAAGGCTGCCCTCTTAGATGTCTGCTGCTCTAAAAATTGCATGACCTTCCACAAAAAGCTAAGCAGGGAACTACAATATGATCTAACAATCCCACTCCTGGGTATACACCCAAGGGAACTGAAAGTGAGGACTCAAACAGATTCTTCACCAAATATAGCACTACTCATGACTGCCAAAAGGCAGAAATGACCCAAGTGAAAATGCAGTATATCCACACAGTGGAATACTATTCAGCCATAAAAACAGAAGTTTTGAGTCAAGCTACAAATATGGATGACTTTGAACACAATATGTGAAATAAGCCAGACATAAAAGCACCCCGGGTTTGCTCTCCATGGTACTCCTTGGGCCAAATGGTACTGACTTGCACTGTGATGATTCTGAGTTAGCTGTTAATGATGTTCTTATAAAATGTGGAACCTCCTGTGAAGGACGCAGTTTACCAAGAACACAAGCTAGAGGAGAAGAGCCGGGGTCCCGCGGGGCACAGGACGGAGAACTTCCATCTACAAAAATGACACGGTGACAGCACCCATCCACCCCTTCGAGCTGTGGAAGGTCCCAGTGCCCTAAGGCACAGGAGGCACTTGGCAAAGGCACAACCCAAGGAACAATCAAGGCTGGCTGGGCCGACTTACCCCATGTCCTCCTCACAGAGGGCTCCGTCTGCAGTAAAATGTCCTGGCCCAGAGAAACCTCGGTCAAGTATGAACACACCTAGACAAGCTGAGCATCCTTGATTCCAATGCTCAGGACCAGACATGCTTCAGAGTTAGGGTCCCCCCCTGCCCCAATTTTGGAATATTCACATATTCATGAGGTGTCTTGGGGAGGGGACCCATGTCTAAACAAAAAGCCATTTGTTTCCTATGCCTTAGACACAAAACCTGAAGGTCATCTGATGCAGTATCAGACACAATGTTTGACCTTGACCATCATGAAGCTAGGTGGGGGGCTTCCCACCTACAGTGTCAAGTCAGCTCTAAAAATATTTCAGATTTTAGGGCATTTTGGATCTTGGATTTCCAGATTAGGGATGTTCAACCTCTAAGCACATTAGTCTTGATTTTCTCCCTAAATGCACGTGCAGGGCTAGGGGAATAGCTCTGTGGGACCCTTGCCCAGCGTGTGGGCAAAACTCACGGCAGGTCAAACCTAAGCCTTACATCAAAAAAGTCACTCCAACAACGTCTGAGTAACTAACCTAGAAAACGTAAATCGACTAAGTGAGGCATCAAAAAGCACCAGTTTGGGGGTGATGGTAACGAAACACTGTTTTCAGCTGTCTCTCCTCAGATCTGAACCCCTCTTGGAGATGAACAGTCCGTACTCCATAAATCACTGCTCTCAGCTGAGGGGCTCCGTGGGAACTCTGACCCAGGACACTCGGGCCGTGGGCTTCGGTGGCTGTTCACAGTCATGTCAAGGGAGCATGTCTCTGTGCTCACTCCTGGTCTAAGCTCTTGTGCCCTGAGACGTGATGTCAGATGGGCTTCAGGAACCCCCTAGGCCAAGTGGTTCCATGAATGAGGTTGGGGTTAGGGGTTAAGAGGTTAAAGGCCCTCTAACTACCCCAGGTGTCTTCCTGCTTTCTGTGCTACGTCGCAGTAACTGTTCAGAGACTGTGAAATACCTTGCCATCAAGGTAACAGCACTATTGTTTAAGATGAAAAATGGCTGGTGCCACATTACAGTTCAGCAATTAACTCAAGAGTTCTTGGAGCTGGAGGGGACCAGACGTTCTGTCCACCCTCCTCCCTTCAAGGTGTGGGAGCTGAGGCTGAGCTCCTAACACGCTGGCCTCCAGGACAGATGTGCAGCCCAGGAGAAAGCCCAGAGCCACGGTTGGAGTCAAGCATTACGTTAAAAACTTACACATTAATAACATTCAACCTGCCCCAAGCACCTACTAGGAAAAGTAATCAGCTGACTCTTAATCACCGAGGGACAGCTCGGCGGGAGGTCCCTGATAAACAAGACCCAGCCACAGGACACAGAGTTCTGTGGGTCATTCTCACTAAGAGGAGCCAGCTGTCCATCCATCCGTCCATTTCATGACTCTCTCCGACTTCGTTTTGTTTTTCGTTTTCCCTTCTCCCTTCGCTGGCCACATGCGCACCCCATTCCAGAACAAGCTGCAGCTCGGTACAGGAGGGCCGGGGCGCCCAGAGACGGGGAGAGAGGGCGGGGGGCGGCGGGGCCATCAAAGCTCAGGCTCAGTTGATGGAAAAAGCAGACTGGTTTTCCAAGGAAAAGCAAAAATCACAGAAATAACAAATGTTTGTTCGTGGGCACTTTCGGGTCTTTGTTTTCTGGAAAAAACAAACACGGTGGAAGACTTAACCCTCAGCTTGTTCATTAAAGTGGCTGAAAGGCAGGAGCAGGGGGGGACGTCGGGCCCTCCCCCTCAGCAAGGCCTCTCCTCTGGAGGAAGCCCCAGGGAAGACTGGGCTGCAGAAGGACGGGCTCCCACAGGGCAAAGACCCAGGGGACGAAGAAAATACCAGGGGCGAACTGCACACTCCATCCACCCCAAATTCTGTCCTGCTCAGGCCCTGCCAAAGACCCTGAGCCTGAAGCTGCCCAGAGCCAGGCAGGCAGCTGGACAGGCCAGGGGGGCCGGCTCCAGGTGGGCATCAGCCAGGGACCTCCCTGACTCCATGACCTGGGGACCTGGGGCTGACATCACATATCCCCTGGCAAGGATCACTGCAGGTAACAGACTTCACCGGGGGATGAGCATTCTCCCCTCCCTTCCCAGGTCCTAGAAGGGCCTCTGGAATTCTGAGTTTCCGGAATCCCCAAAATGAAAGTCCGGTGCCACCACTGTTGTGCAAACCAATCATCTGCCTTAGTCAGGCTCACCTCCCAGGCCACCCCATCCCTCCGCCACGACCAGAGAAAAGTCCAGAGGGCAAGAAGCAGGCCCTCGCTGCCTCCAGCCAGGACACCATGTTCCAAAGATGCAGTTATTCCTCTCTCTCGCTTTGTTTTCTCAAAAGCAAAATATACTCTAGATTTTTGTCCCACCTACTCAGATTCCATTTCTCTTTCCCTCCAGAAAGGATCAAACGTGAACCAACAAAGAAGCCGTGGCCACACATGTCCCCACCGGCCAGAGACACTCTGGAGGGTTCCTGGTTTTGCTTTGAGAACACAGGCGCTCTTCACTGAGAAGAAGGTTGTCATAAATAATCAAAACGGAGCTGCACCTGTTAAAAATCAAGCAGCATTTCCTCATTAAGCCCCTAGTCTCCCAGCGCATTCGTAATCACTAATTCAGGTCTGCAAAAAGCTCCTCACCCATGATGATGAGGTGGGTCCCGTTTATTTTGAGACCAGGAATCTCTGGAGGCTCCTGGGCTCTCTTTGTACTTATTTACAAGGCTGTCTTAATTGACAGAATTAGTTAAACACTGGGATTCTGACCACCATTCTGATACTTAAATTATATTTAAATAAATTGTTGGAACTGCACCAATTATGTGAGTCTCAGCGAGCGCTTGGTGGTTAAGACAATCCCAGGGGCCACAATTTAATGGTTTAACTCTTCCTTTCTAAGCAGTACCACCTAATGAAATCTTCGTCTACTTGTTATTAGAGAATTTTTTTAAAGGGCCAATGTCCCAGACTCATGGTAGTTGATCTAAGGACTGAATTCAGAATGTAAGGACAAATCTCGCCACCGCCTCCCGCCTTCACCAAGCAGGAGTCGTGGCAGACGATGACAGTATTTCAACATCCAGGGGCTTCAGAGGCTAACACCACCCACCATCTACCTGCCTTCCACCCGTTTCACCCTAAACTGTTCCCTACCTGCTCACAGAGTCCATTTTCCTCTGGGTTTTGGCTTCTAGGTGTCAATTTTTAAATGTTAAAACAAAAAGGCAAAAACTTTTGCACAATCAAATAATCCTTTAAAGATGAAAACTGTGGATGGCGTTTCAGAAAAGGGCTCCCAGGCACTTTTAGGTGGGGGCTCACGTAACCACATCAGTGATGGAACAGGGGCTCGCATGTCATCAAGTGATGTTGAACAGGAAGGACTGTCCTACACGTCCCTCCACAGCCACCAAGAACTCCTCCCCCACCTGACTTAGGATGGCTCCAAACGGCTGCATCCCCTATGACACCCAGGCACACATTTCTCACAGGGAGCCCAGTGGTCCCCACCACTCCAGGCAGTGGAGTGCTGGGATGCCACTTCCACGATGAGGTGACCAAAAGCCACGACTTCTGTGTTCCTCCACTCTGGCTCCTTGTCTGTCACCCTGAAGACAGCACAGCAGCTGCCCTACAAAGAGGCCCAGGTGGCAAGGAGCTCTGGGCAGCCACCTGCCAACTTCTTGCCAGGACGTGCATCTGACAACAGCCACACGGCAGGCCCTTCCCCAGGTGAGCCTTCAGGTAAGACCAAACCCTACGTGGGACCCGGCGTTCCGTGCTGGGAGGCACCAAGAGACAGAAGAACCCACCAGGCTGCACCTAGATTCCTGACCCTGGCAACTGAGATAGCACTATTTAAAGTCCCTGTGTCCCGGGGTAATTTGTTACACAGCAACAGGTGACTAATGTGCCCACTCACATTCCAAAGGCACAAAGAATTTCATAATAAGGGTTCCCCAAGTCCTGCGTCTCGAAGTTCTGTTTCCATACCAAATAGAGATTCCAAATGTCTCTTATGAGACACCCTTCCTTCCAACGCAGCCCAAAACTCCTGCTGGATCTCCTTCATTCTTATCCTCCCAAGAGCGGCCACCACGGCTCCTTGCCTGTCCACTGGACACAGCATGCTCTAGGTCGTGGTCCTCATCAGCATGGCCCCACCGCCAGCTCTCCCGTCTGCCTCCCTGCTGGACCAGGGGCTCTCTGAGCTGCAGCCACATCCTGGCCCCTGTAGCTTCCCCAGAGCCTAGAACAGTGTTTCGCCCAGAGATGCTCAACCAACCTCGGCTGGACAGATGAACCAGGACCCGGAGGAGCCTTTGCAGGCATCTGCAGGGCAAGGTCAGCCTCTCCCCCGCTCCCTCCCATGAGCAATGATGTCAAATGTCAGGGCATCCTAGGATCCTCCAGAGGACAGAGGACAGAGGCCCGCCTGTCATCTTCCAGAGCCGTTAGTGAACCATTTCGCGTGCCCCGGCCTCTAGCCCGTTCCTATTAATGCAATCCTGCTCTCACAGGGCAACTCTACTTGAGACTTCTCAAATTCTGCGCCAGTTTAAGTTTTACAGACCATAAAGCATATAGAAAACAGACTCTCAACTTTCGACCCTTTAGTTATTAAATTCTCCTCATATAAAAGAACAATGCAAATGGGGATTGTGCTTTAAAATAACAGGCAAGTCCCGGGCAGTTTTTTTTAGATATCAAACACTGACACGATCCATTATGATAATCGCTGTTTGGTTTTCTGGGTTTGTTTTTGTTTTTTTAATGTTCCTTCTAGTTCTTGCTAACTTTGGAGGGGTTTAAAAAATACACACCTAAGAAAGCTCAATCCTACCTTGTAGCCTCCAATGCGGTGTTCCTGCTTAAACTCCTTCCCATTCTTCAGCCACCTCATGGTGGGTGTTGGGCTCCCCCCAGCTGGACAGCGGAACTTGACCGTGTTGGCTGCGGGGACTGCGTGCAGTCTCTTCTCCATCTTCTCCGTGTTGGTCCAGTAGGGTGCCCCTGATTGGAAAGACAGAGTTACAATGCATATAGAAGGACAGCTTCATCTCCACCAGCCAACTCCAAACAGGTAAGAGCAATTTGTCTTAGACGACAAGGATCTGATTTTTTTTTAAATCTTTGAATAATATTTACATTAGGAAAATATTTTCAGCACTCGAATCCAGCTGGCCTAGCAGAAGGTCCCGGGAGGGACTGCCTATTGGTTTATGTCTATTAACGAGGGGGGAAAAAGCATTCGAGGCACCTACTCTCTCTCATGCTTGGTGCCAGAAAATAATTTCACATCAAGTCATATTTTTAAATGCTACTTTACAGTCACAGTAACAACGCACGCAGTAACAACAGCACAGCCCTCCAAAAATATATCATTTTGGATCCTCACACCTTTTAAACGGCTACAGACACACAATGGTAAAAGCCAGCTGTCCTCGAAAGCCCCAGAAACTTATCCTACAGAGCTGAACTTTAAAGGGTGATTGATACTATAAATTCTCATCCTATGGTGAGGAACTAATCCAAACAGGCATCATTAACGGCCCAGCTTTATCTGACAAAATACCTTATCACAAAATATATATTAATGAAAAGTTGTTTTTTTTTTTTTTCTCTCCAATGGTGGTTCTGAACACCAGAATCCTACCAGCACACCTAAGCAGATAACGTGACAGGAGGCCACCAATAAATGTTATGGAAAGCTGTACCTTCTGAGTGGCCCTCACAGCCATAAATACGAGGAATTTTTTTTAAACCCAAGAAAGGAGGTAAGTTTTCCAATTGCCATACATTTGATAAAAAGCCACGGCATCAATCCAGGATAAGCTATAAATTTTCTAAGCTAGCTAATAATGGCGAGGGATCATGGTTGACAGAAGGCTTCTCGTTTGTCAAGCAGCGTGTCTCTAAGAGTTTACATGCGTGATGCATTAACCCTCAGCAATCCGAGGGAACGGCTCTACAATATTCCCCGTGCACAGGTGGGCAAACCGAGGCACTGAGCTGTTAAGTCATCAGAAAAGGTGTGGGCCAGAATTTGAACCCAAGCAGTCTAATGCCGGAGCCCACAGCTTTTAGCCGTGTTCTTTACTGATTCCCCAGGGGTTAGAATCCATGTCTTCAACCACTGTGATATTTAAGACTGGCATCCAGGGCAGCTGGCCTGGCCTAAAGGCACACTCCTTCCTTTATTACCTTCCAGAACCTCCACTGAAATGTTGGACAGCAATTGAACTTTTCACACACGTTTCTTAGTAAGCTAGTAACCTAAATCCATGCCCTTAAAGGGTCCATCAACAGGGCCTAGAATGTTCTCGAAGGACGATTCATAACTGTGCTGTTTTCTGATGAGGGTTCACTTGAGCAACAGCACCCACATTCCACAAGCCAGAGACAAAATGGCCCAGGGGAGGGCCCGGATTCCTGCCCGTACCTGGCAGTCTGCACTGCTCTACAGTGGCACGGCATGCCTCCACAGTAGCAATCACATAACTGAGCACCCAGACTCCCATGTCACAACTCGGAGCTGGAAAGGCTGCATCCACATACCTACGACTCTTTGCCTCGCTTGCTCTTGAGAGGACTCTGGAAGGTGGGGCCCAGACTCCTCACCAAGGCCACGCTATGCCTTCTTATCCTCTGGCACACTGAAGTGCCGAGGTCAGTGGGATCTAGGTGGCGAGATAGTACAGAGAGGGCAGAACCGTCCAGTGGGTCATCTTGCAGAACAGAGGCAGTGGGGAGGTCAGATGAGGGAGGGAAGAGATGGGCGCGTTCTTTCCCTGGACCCCAGCTGCATTTGGAATGAGCAGGCATCGCTGGCAGCCAGTGGGCTGGGTGTCCGGTGCCCGTGAGCACACCTATTCTTGTGAGAGTTCACGGGGCTCCTGGATCCCCATTTATTACAAGACCCCAGGGCCAGGCATACACTGAAACAATTTCAATAATCTTTCATTTTCAAAGCTTCTACTTAGAAAAATCCATCCACAGCCACTGAAAAGAAACCTTTGAGAGCACAAAACAAATAAAGAGCTTTGTTGCTGCACAAAGACTTTTACAAATCTGACCTAAATGAAAAGCACACCTCATGCTGTCAGGTGTCTGTACTCACGTCATTTGTTTAAGTAAACACAATGGCCTATTCACGCGAATTAGCTAAATATTAATGTAGTAACTCTTTCAGAGAGCATCAATTACTGCTGAGCTTATCCCTTGGAATGTCTTTTTTTCTTCTCTACATAAAAGAAATCAGCAGATATGTGCTTACATACCATTAGGCATGATTTTTATGTTCCCTAAAAGGTCAAAAAGTGGGATTTGGCTTAAGGATGGTGGAATGTTGATCTTTTCCACTCTTGCTGAGCTAAGCCACCAGAGAGGCTGTACCCAGCACAGGATGGCCCCTGACCACGCGGCCATGCAGACTGACCTGCCCCTCCACCTCCCACCCTCCGCCAGGGCCTTTGTCTTGGTGCCTAAGGAATGACTGCAGGTTAGGGGGAAAGAATTTTGCTGGAATTTCTGGCAGGTAGCCACTTCTCTGGGGTGAAATTTCAATCATCAAAACTATACCTATAAAATCTGCTCGTGCAAAACAGACGCCCAGCCATGCGTCAGGGTGTGGGCACCTGCTTCTCTGCATCTGAGGCCCATGGTGGGTGGGGCACCATGAAATCCAATCACTGTAAGCAGGAACAGATCACCTTCATGGCTACGGCTCCATACTGAGATTTCACAACGCTCCCTCAAGAACTGCAAGTCGTGACTCCACAGAAAGGCCCACGAGCCATGTTGTGCAAGGTGGCCTGGGTGTCCCGAGTGGCTGCCTCAAGCCCCTGCTGTTTACCTGACCAGCCTCGCTCCGGGGCCTGCTGACATCACACAGGAACAAGAGGCCCTGGAGGGAGGCTGAGTTCCTGAATTTCTTAAAATGAGCCTGATGCTGGGAGGAAGGAACTGCTTTACGGGGCTGGGCTATAGGTCAGGGGTAGAGCATCCGCCCAGCGCACGGGGACCACGGATTCAGCCCCAGCACCAAAAAAATAATAATAATTACAGCGGCTCTTGCTGAGATAAACTAGCTTAAAGAACACGGGTGATCTAGAAAATAGCAACACTGTAAGGACAGCCATACAGCATTCCCTTTAGCCTTGGTCCCCGTAGCCTCTTCTCTCCTCAGGATTTCCTGCCGTTTCTGCAGTCTAAGCCAATGCCAAAGAACCATGAGGCAGCTGTAGGGATGCAGCCGGGCACCGGGGACAGGCCAAAACCCAAAAGGCTGGACTCGAACAGCTTCACCAGCTTCATCTGGAGAAGGAACTGGCACAACCAGTTAAAAGAGTCAAAGGCAGAGACATCCTTGTACACAGCGGGCGACCGACTGTCAACAATCTGCTTAAAGGGCACCTTGGCTGAGTTGAAGTACGTGAGTATCTAGCGTCCACACCTCACCGGGCAGAACCCTGGGGGTGGACAAAGATGGGTTTCAAGTCATGAACTGGGGGGGAGCTGCACACGACCTGAACTCCACCAGTCACCTGTAAGGAAACCACTTGGCCTCGCCCATGGGCATGGCCCCTTCGGCACTGACCCCCCTCGTACCTTCTGATGTCACATGTGGAAAAGAGCAATGCTCTTAGTCACTGAATCCTAATGATGAGCAAATTAAAAGAACAATAAAGCCCCAGCCACAAGGAACAAATAAAATCCCATCTTCAAGGGATAGCAGGCCACTCGTTACCGTTGGCCACACTGAGGCAAGTGTCGTCTGTGAGTGACGACACTTTCCCACAGCAGAAGTGTCTTAGGATTGGGTGGTTGAAGAGGGACTCATAACCCCACAGAAACGCCCCTTCAACACAGCCCTGCCGTCTGTCCCCACCCCGTGGTGAAGTGCATCTCGTGGTGTGTGCTGAGTAACGAAGGCGGAGGCTTGAATGCACCCTCCACCTGCAGAGTGGGCTCTCCAGAGCTGAGGGACGGGTGAACCGTGGCCTGACAAGCAGACAAAGACTGTTCCAAGGTGGAGCTCTAGAATGAGGAGTTGCTCTGATGGGGCCCCTGCCAGATCTAACATTCTCCCCAAGCGTGCTAGGCAGATACTGATTCTGTCAATACATGGGAGGATTAGAGGGGTTTTTTATTGACCCTGCAATTTAAACTTAATGAGAAACCATGGGCTCCGGAGTCCATCCCCGCAAAAAACCTTTACATATCCCCAATACCGACACCTCAGGTTCATGGTCTGCTCTCTCCCCAGAACCAAAAAGAGAGCACAGCCCAAGGTTTTAAAGGAAAAACATGGAATCATATTACAGAGCTGTACCAAAAGAGGCCTCGGCGACCATCTGGCCTGATGGCTGATGTGATCAGTGTCACCCAGAAAGGTTAAGTGATATGATCAAGGTCACACAGCCAGAGGCCCCACTGAGGCGAGCCCCCAGTCTCCGGCTCCCTGAGCAGTGCTCTCTCAACCACTCCCGACTGCCCTGTGAACTCTCCCATAGTAATTAAGTCAAAAGTTCAAGATTTATGTGGGCCATGGACGCTGATGACTGCCAACTGTATTTTTATTGATGCAAAAATAAAAACACACACACATACACGCAGCCGGTTCCAGCTCCTAGATTAAGTCACAAACTCCCTAAAGCCCCAGTAAGGCCTCTGCCCTAAGTCTATAATTAGGGCTTTTAAAAATATCACTAATCAGGACATTTGAATGCTCTAACCCCTGAGAGAGGGAAACGTCACCAGCCTTGAACCCGCCTGGGGTTCATGAGTTTTCAGTCTGATGTGAACTTAGAGAAAGCCAATCTAACAGACGGTGGGGGTGTGAGCCAAGGGGAAGGTCTGTGGCTTCATTTGAGAAATCTCAACCAGCTCAAGGCCGATCAGAAACACATTTAAAAAAAAAAAAAAAAAAAAAAAAACAGACAAGTTACCCAAGTGAAATGAGTGGAATCCACCAGGTGGCCAGTCACCTGTAGAAAAACCCTCCAGCCTCTGCCTGTGTGTCTTGACTAGGGAGGTAGAGAAGCAAGTGGCCATCACTGTTAGCCTGAGATGAAATGCCCACGCCAACTTACTGACGAGCTTTCCATTACCAAGAATTTCCTAAAACAGCAGGGCATGGTGGCGCATGCCTGTAATCCCAGCGGCTTGGGAGGCTGAGGCAGGAGGATCACAAGTTCAAAGCCAGCCTCAGCAATGGTGAGATACTAAGCAACTCAGTGTGACCCTGTCTCTAAATAAAATACAAAATAGGGCTGGGGGTATGGCTCAGTGGTCGAGTGCCCCTGAGTTCAATCCCTAGTACACTGCACCCCCCCAAAAGAAAAAAAATTTTCAAAAACACAGGAGGCCTGGGGTCTCTGTTTCTTGGTTCCTCTCAACTCCTAGAAGTGTCAACAACTAAGAAAGCTCCATTCACCAACCTAGACATCATCCACCAAGTAAAATTCCCAATGAGAAAATGGCTCAGAACCGTTACCTGTGGGCAGGTTCATCAATGAAAAGAGTTTGGAGCCTCAGGCCAAATACTTTTGTTTTCCCCAGTGACTTAAAAAAAAAAAAAAAAAATGCCTTCCCTCTGACAAGGAGTATGGGGCATCTGCTGATCTCAACAGGAATGAAACCAAAATAGAAAATTACCTTGCCTCTCTCCATCTCCGCTCAATAGAAAGAACCCCTCCAGAGGGAAGAGTCTCAATGCAGCCATCTCGCATCTTGCCATCATGTCCCTCTGGCTAAACAATGGGCCTCAACTATTGTCAATCATGACCTTCCCAGGAACTGAGACTCAGGCTCTGAGAAACATTAATCACTTAACCTTAAGCTGGAGGTAATAAAACCCCCTTGAGCACACCAGCATACACATTTACTTATCTGCTGCCAGGTAACCCATTAAGACCCCTAATACCTAGGGAAGGCAACGACTGGTTAAGTTATACTTTCCTATGCTAAGGCATAAATTCTGAACCTTTCAAAACCCTCAACCTGGATGCCTTTCAAAAACTAGCATTTGAAACTAACTTTCTGTCCAGAGAGAACGTGTTTCACTGACGGGCATGTATAGCTGCATTATTTCCTGGCAGCCGGCGTGTGATGACATCACAGGATTGCTCTGCTCGGGAAACATCTAGCGCTGGCAAGGTGTGAGGTCATCAGCTAGTCAGCTGCTAAAATGTGACCAAAGAATGCCCTTTGTATCTGTGAAGGGAGAACTTGACTTAAAGAGAGGTGAGGGTCAGACCCACTAAGTCAGCCCCTGCCAGGTTTTCCAAATCATGTACAATGGTATGCTAATAGAGGCTGTATTATTTAAAAGGGTCTTATGGCCAATACATTTGGAAAAGCCTGGGAAAAAACAAAACTGACAGATGCTTTACTGTAGAACCCCTTGAGGCATGGATTATACTGTTGGACACTGTACATCTCCAAGAAAGGGTTACGGCATGCCACATTTCTAAAATTTCAAAACACAACTCACCTGGCAGAGAATCATTTGGAACCAGGGTTCCAAGGTATGGTCTTTGAGAAACACTGGCTTATTTTCTTCATGTATGGAACAGAACCTACACTTCACTCTGTTTTTAACAGATCCATAAAAGATGTATGTAAGGCCTGTAATTCCACAAAATATTCACTCAACCTCCAGGGAGGTTCTGCCCCTGAGAAGCCAGCAGTCTCCTGGGAAAGGCAGGCTCAAGGTGTCAGGTCTTATCATACAAGATGCAATAAGGGGCTGGGGTTGGGGCTCAGCAGTAGAGCACCCACCTAGCACGGGCAAGGCCCTGGGTTCGATCCTCAGCACCACATAAAAATTAATTAATTAATTAAAGGTATTGCATCCAGCTACAACTAAAAAGAAAAAAAAAAAAAAGATGCAATAAAACAGAAAACAAGCCACTTGTTCTGCCTGTGTAAACACAAAGTCCCCCTCAGAGGAGCCCACTTTGGGACTGGATCAGAGCTGGGTTGAAAGTTAGGAGCAACCTGGATACTGCAGAACATTCCTATAAAAATCAAGCAACACCTTGGTCTTAATGGATACCAGTTTCATGTACAAAATTCAGCAATCCTGCCTTAAGTTTTCTTTTTCTTTTTTTTTTTTTTTTTTTTTTTTTTTTTTTCCTTTTTCCAGTGCCGGGACGGAGCCCAGGCCCTCACCTTGGTTCTTGTTGGTTGGGCCATCATAGCTGGGCTGGCTATCCCCGCCTGTACCTACCAGGCCTCTCCCAGGAGGCTACCTTTCCTTCTCACAGCTGAGCACCGACACTGGATGAGCACGAATGCACCCATCAACGTAGGCATCAAAACAGAATAACCTGCCCCACATTTCTCAAGCTTGAAGACAGAGAACTAAACATGCAATGTCTTAATCCAGAAAGAGACAAAAATCTCCCCAGCAAAGCCCCAAAATGTCACTGTCAGCAGAAGTTCACTTGTGAACTTCACTAGAGGAACATTCAAGCCACCCCACATGGCATTTCCCAGGCAATCAGAGAGCACCAGGGAATCAATCTGGACACCCGGGTGTTTCCAGGTGGCTGGAAATGCTGAGAATTCTGCGCTTCTGCAATTTTCCCTATTAATCAGGTCAGGCATTTGACACTTGAGGTGGCAAAAAACTGTTTTAATGGCAACATCCCTTTCCCGCCTTGCCAATGACCCCAGCCACGGCATTCCTCTGTCCACACAGGCCACAGCTGCTTAATCTCGGCCGCCCCAGGCTGCACCTGTGAATCAGACCAGCCTAATCACACTAACAGATGGCAGAGGCCACGCAGCCAGCTAAGAGCTGCTATCACTTTAAATAGCGTCTAATGTTTCACAGGCACAAACAGAGGCCCTCCCGGGGGTAGCACCTCCAGGGACAGCTAAAACTCGCCCTTCACCACCACAGAGCGCCCATCTCAGGGCCAGAGTGGTGTCATTCGAGAGCCAATTACAAAAACCCCCGGGTGCAAGATGAAAAAAGCAAGGCACATGCTCCCTCGCTGGCACCCACCAGACACCCCCTGGGCAGCTGGCTTGTGGTCAGGGTGGAAACCCAGAGGTCTGCTGAGCCCTCAGAGGGAGGATCCATGCCCAGCCTGCTCTACCTGCTGTCGCACTCACTGCTTCACGTGGACTGTGGCGGCGAGCTATCTGGCAGGGCACCTGACCAGCAGGACCACACAGTTGGCAGGCAAGCCAGCCAAACCAAGCTGGGGGAATCTGACGTCCCGATCGGCAGCAAAGGCACCCACATGCAGTATCACTGCCGAGCTGCAGACAACTGCACAAACGTGCTCACTCCACCCCCAGTGTGAGCCCGGGATGCCCACGGGCATCAGGCCTATGACCCACTCCAGCGTTGCCTTCTGCCCTGAGTCAGGTTTTGCAGATCAATAAAAGAAGAAGTGCTCTCCACTGACTTCGACCCACGGCACCAGCCAGGGCCACTCACAGCCCCTGACTCTTGGCCTCCAGCTCCACACCAGAGCCAAGCAACTAAAGAGGCCAGTGGTATGCTGGGCTGTGTCAGTGTTTTTTTATTAAACAATACTCCCGTAGAAGGCCAGTACGAATCACAGCATATGACATTTTTACTCGCCTCATTACCCAGTTTCACAACAAAATGGCTCATGGCAAACTCTTGTCCAAGGCAGATCTGCACGTACAAATCCTAAGCCAGTGGATCTCACAGTTCCATGTGCATCAGAATCACACCCAGTTTCTACTTCAGTGAGTCTGAGAAGGTGCCTGAGAACCTGCATTTCCAACAAGCCCCTCCACCCCCAGTGATTCTGATGCTGTTGGCCCAGGACGACACTTTGAGAACCACTGCCCTAAGCTTCCTCTTGCCTAAAAGTAAGAACTCTCATCAACTAAAACATTTCCCTTTTTGCCTAAGCAACTGGGGGACTCAGGGACAAATCCAAACCCTCACTTAAGTACCACATTTTTCCCAGGTGCCTAAGATCTATTGTTTCTTCTTCCTTTAAAAAGCCCTGGACTAAATGAGAGTCTTTTCAACAAATGGGACAGGCCCACCTGAACATCCATCCACAGGCAAAATATCAGACTGAGACCTTACAAAACTTAATTTAAAATTGATCGTGACTTATATACAAAGAACTCAAAAAATTAAACAATAAGATAACAAACAACCCAATCAACAAATGGGCCAAGGACCTGAACAGACACTTCACAGAGGAGGACATACAATCAATCAACAAGTACATGAAAAAATGCTCACCATCTCTAGCAGTCAAGGAAATGCAAATCAAAACCACCCTAAGATACCATTTCACTCCAGTAAGATTGGCAGCCACTATGAAGTCAAACAACAATAAGTGTTGGCAAGGAGGTGGGGAAAAGGGTACACTTGTACACTGCTGGTGGGACTGCAAATTGGTGAGGCCAATTTGGAAAGCAGTATGGAGATTCCTGGGAAAGCTGGGAATGGAACCACCATTTGACCCAGCTATCGCCCTTCTCGGACTATTCCCTGAGGATCTTAAAAGAGCGTACTATAGGGATACTGCCACATCAATGATCATAGCGGCACAGTTCACAATAGCTAGACTGTGGAACCAACCTAGATGCCCTTCAATAGATGAATGGATAAAAAAAATGTGGCATCTATACACAATGGAGTATTACACAGCACTAAAAAATGACAAAATCATAGAATTTGCAGGGAAATGGATGGCATTAGAACAGATTATGCTAAGCGAAGCTAGCCAATCCTTAAAAAACAAATGCCAAATGTCTTCTTTGATATAAAGAGAGCAACTAAGAACAGAACAGGGAGGAAGAGCATGAGGAAAAGATTAACACTAAACAGAGACGAGTGGGGGGAGAGAAAGGGAGAGAGAAGGGAAAGCTAATGGAAATGGTAGGAGACCCTCAATGTTACACAAAATTACATATAAGAGGTTGTGAGGGGAAAGGTGGGGGGAAACAAGGGAGAGAATTGAACAACAGCAGATGAGGTAGAGAGGGAAGATGGGAGGGGAGGGGAGGGGGGATAGTAGGGGGTAGGAAAGGTAGCAGAATACAACAGTCACTAATATGCCATTATGTAAAAATGTGAGTGAGTAACCGATGTGATACTGCAATTTGTATTTGGGGTAAAAATGGGAGTTCATAACCCAATTGAGTCAAATGTATGAAAGATGGTATATCATGAGCTCTGTAATGTTTTGAACAACCAATAAAATAAATAAATAAATAAATAAAAATAGGTAAATAAAATAGATCATGACTGTGATCTAAATGTAAAATGGGAAACTACAAAACTCCTAGGAGATAACACAGAGCTGACCTTGCTGGTGGCTTTCTAGATAGCAACACCCAGAGCACAACAATCCACAGAGAGCGGATAAGCTGTGCTTCATGCAAATTGAAGATTTTTGTGCTGTGAGAGCTGCTCAAAGGAATGAAAAGACAAGCCACAGACTGGGAGAAAATATTTGCAAAGACACACAGGACTGCTATCCAAAATATACAAAGAACTCTCAAAACTCAACAATAAGAAAACAAACAACCCAATTAAAAAACGAGCCAAAGGTCTTAGCAGGCACCTCACCAAAGAAGACGCAGGGACGGCAATCAAGCACCTACAAAAGGTGCTTCACATGGCTCATCCTGAGGGAATGCAAGCAAGAACAACAGAGACCACAACCACCTCCTCGAAAGGCCAAGAGCTGGCGAGGATCTGGAAAGCAAGATGGCGCAGCCCCTCTGGAAGGTGTGCGGTGGCTTCCCACAAACCTGGGCGCCCTCTTTCTGCATCATCTAACAATCGCAGGACCAGTGGCGATCACCCAGGAGAGCTGTGAATGTGCATCTCCACAAAACCTGCCTGAGTCGGGAGCAGCTTTATTCCTAGGTGGAGGCCACCGAGCCACCCTAGGGCAGGTGAGTGGGTCAGTAACTGAACTACGGAACAGCATCAGCACCAAAAAGAAAGGAGCGGTCAGGACGTGGAGACGAGAAGGAAGCCCGCTGGACGAAGGGGCCAACCCGAAGTGTGCGTCCCCAACACAGGACATCTGGAAAGGGCAGAGCCACAGGGACAGTACAAAGGCCAGGGTCAACTGGTGGGCACAGCAGATTGCTCTACATGACAGCAATGGTGGACACATATCCTCAGACACTCGTCCTAACTCAGAGTGCACAACACCAAGAGGGACCCTGAGGTGAACTACGGGCTTTGGGTGATGATGACAAAACTGCTCCTTAAAAAGTCAATTTTTCAAAAAAACCAATTGTTTTATCATTTAGGCCCTGTTTAAATTAACTGACAAAATCGTCTGGAGAAAGTGCAGTCTATACCACACAAGCAAAGAACTCCAGGACCATCGCTGTGGGACGCTCCAGCCAGGTCAAGGCAGAACGCAACTAATGCTACCTAGTCTTCTTTACAGGAGCACTGTGCAAATGTCAACTCATTTACGCCTCCTAACCACCTGGAAGACATTATCATTGTTATTATTCCCATTTTACAGCCCAAGAAACTGAGGCACAGGTGTTAAATGGGGAACTGAGATGTGGTAGGTAAAGCAGACTCAGACCCAGGCTGTCCAGCCCCGAGAGGCCAGTCCCGTTCTTACCACCAAATAAAAGGGGCCCTCTGGGGTCAGCGCTCAGTGTGAACTGCCTCAGAACAAGCAAACACCACCTGGCCCCTCTCCTGTCACTGCCTACCACACGAGGCCCCCATCTTGGAAAGCCAGGGCTTCTCAGCTCTGGCGCACACCGTGGCGCACTGACCAGATGGGTCTCTGCGGTCCCAGCAGCAAACCTGGCCCCACCTGTGAGATGCCACTTGTGCCCCTCCCCCACAGTGACAACCAGACCTTGACGGAGGTCCCAGGGAGAGGGACAGGCAGTTACCCTTGGTCAGGAGTCACTGGGTGAAGCCAGACACCGTGGATAGCCATGGAGATGACCATGGCGGGTGTGGCCGGTCTCGGAACAGTGAGAAAGGCAGCCGCTGTCTCCACAGAGTGGACAGACACAGAAGAAAGGACGAGCGGTGGTGAAGGGGGGACAGTGACACAGTTTATTCTCAGGTTTGAAAGTTAGGACAGCAGACACACTGGACAGCGAGAGCCGCGGGGCCCAGCGCGGACAAGGACACGGTGGCGGTGGGGGTCGCAGCTCCCAGCGCTCCCGTCTCGGGCCTCGGGGCAGCGGCTACTTACTCTTGTTGTTACTGCTCTCACTGACCAAGTCTTCAGAGGCGTCTGTGTCGTCCTCGTCATCTCCGGATGAGAGGGCATCTGTATGCAAGAGAACATATCCAGGCCTGTGTTTCTGCCCAGCCCAGGGCCGCCATCACCGCCGCCAGCCCTGCGCGGGGCTGAGCTCACCACCCAGGAACCACCAAGCCTGAGACCACGTTCGGTTGCTTTTAAAGGCTTAAATGGTCCCTCTGGAAGGACAGTGGGTCTCTGTTGGATTCTCGACGCCTCCTGCTCCCGTGCTATTTAAACACACTGTCAGGTGGGATCTACTGGAACTGGATTTTAAGCTTCTAACAACATTCAAGTCCCCAGCAAATTTTACTGATTATGTTACAGCCAACGATTTCTTTCCTCCCCAAGAGAACTTTTCAGCATTCGGGGACCCCTTCCAGAAAGAAATGGGTCCCTCACAAAACGTGATCCCTGTGTGGCCCTTCTCGTCATTAACATTCTGAACTTGACCACAGAGAACTTTAACCTGGGCCCCAAAGGGGGCTTGTTCGGTTCCCCACCTTACATGGAAAGAAAGCTGAGAGGAACTCATATTTTAACGAAGGAATCAGAAATTCGGAGCTTCCATATTTCAGTCCTATATTCAAAATGCCAAAGATGTTGGTGGCATAAAGAGAAACAAGACTTATTAACCTTATAAGTGTGCTGTCTTAAAATGTTGCCTTGCACACAAGATCTCGGTCATTCATAATGTTGGGCCTCTCAGAGGACCAGGTCCCACCATATGAATTTCAAAAATGGGTCATCCGGGTGGGGTGGCATGCACCTATAGTCCCAGCTACTCAGGAGGCTGAGGCAGGAGGGTCACTTGAGCCCAGGAGTTCAAGACTAGCCTGGACAACACAGCAAGACCCTATCTCAAAAAGTAAACAAATAATTTTTTAAAAACTGATCAATAACAAACTCTGAAGCTGTGTGCCCCACAGCCAGCCAACTAGCAGATGTCACTATGATTTCACTAGGCAAAAAAAGTAAAAAATCAACTTTAACCGGAAAACAGCCAGAGAAGAAGGCACAGCCTGCAGGCCAACTCACCTGTGACATTCACCATGAAGTACCAAGTTTCACTGTCTACAGTCCTAGCGGCAGTACAAGCATAGAGGCCGGAGTCTCTAGGTGTGGCGCCTTTGACCTGCAAGTACTCCCCAATAAGCACTGTCCTATTGCTGGGCCCCAAGTGAACCCCATCCTTAGTCCAACTGATCACGGCGGCATCTTTCAACAGGCAGCGCAGCTCTAGCGCCTCCCCTGGCGCGGCCACGTACACTTCTGGTTGGGAGATTTGGTATTTGGTTGGTGGCTCTGCAGAAAGTGGGAGAGAGAGACAGAGACAGATGGGACAGAGCGGGAGGAGAGAACGTCCAACAAAGGTCAGTGAGGCCCTCCGTTCCAGGAGAAGCCGTTCCTGTTTGACAAATGGCCCCAGGAGGCGTCCATCTCTCCCCGTACCCCAGGAAGCCAGGAAGCAGCCCACGCTCAAGGGTAGACTGAGGCAGACTGAGCCCCGAAACAGCAGCCAGAGGAGGCACCCAGCTCCGGTTCCACAAGCTGAAGGTCTTTAGAAGCAAACCAGAACCCAGCCTGGAAGGGTGTGCCACGGGACCCTGCCGAAGCTGACCACCAACCTGAAGCCTGCTCGGCCGTCCCCCTGGGAAAGCCCCTTACCGTGGCACTTCCCGTGGGTAAGAGAGTCGCTGGCTCTTACCAACGCGTTGATTTGACAGGACTAGGTGCGTCGCTCTCCCCCGCTCTCTACTTATCTATTTATATGTACCACACTTGGCCTCTGGCTATAAAACCAAGTTCCTTAAAATGAAAGGCCTCAAATTCAAGGGAAACCAACCGTCCCATGGAGAGCTATCCGGTACAGAGCTATTGCTGGTCAGGAGTGTGCTGGGCTAGGCTGGGACATGCCCAGAGGCCTTGAGACAAAACTAAAGAGCAGAATGTCCACGGCTGAGAGGGGGTCTGTGCCACACTGACCCTGGACGCCTCTTATTCCATGTCACATGGCCCAACCCCACCTGCCACCCACCCTACCCCACTCATCCAGGTCCTCAGCCTCCCGGCTTCCTGTGCCTCTCTCTTCTTTGGGGATATCCCTTCCTATCTCTCATCCCTGTTCAACCCGACTCTCCTTCAGGCCCAGATCAAAGGCCCTCTGCAGAAGCCCTGGATCAGTCACCTGGCCAGAGGGTAGTGGCCCTGCACCCTCATTGTACACCTGCCCGCCTTCTCAGCTCCTGGGATGTACATATTTCTTATGAGCACATCCCGCCTCCCTGAGGACACACAAAGCTGCCAGAGAGGGACACAGGTCTTGTGGATCAGTGTGTCCTCCACTCACCCTCGGGCCTGTGGCATACACAGGGACAGCAGGACTGAGCATCATCACAGCCCCCAGAGACACAGGGCAAGATGGAACAGACCCAAGAGGATCCCACCCACGTTAACTTCCCCAAAGGAGGAGGGAGGAAGCTGCTGGCCTCTAAGAACAGCCAAGGCCACCAGGGGCTGGCCACGAGGTCCATGAAGCGAGCTTTCATCCCCGCAGCGAGGGCTATGAATGGTACACAGAGCCCCAGGCCTGGAAAACACAAAGCCTCCTTCCCAGTACTGGACGGCTCCAAAGCTGGGCAGTGTCACAAGGCAATTGTTTTGCCCAGAGTCCACTCAGGACACATCTCCCACATGACTGAGATACAGTCAGTCCACGCCTTAGTCCCCACTCCCAAGAAGCATCTGATCCACAAACTGCGGACACCACAACCAGCCCACCTGGGGACCCCGGCCTTCCATGGGGCCCCACCAAGAGGGACCCAAATGTTTAACAGACTGGAACACAAGGGTCCAGGGGACACAGACAAAGACCCCGACATGGTGCAGAAAGAGCCCCACTGGCAGGCGGGCTTCCTTTCAAAGGCTGCTTTTCCTCACCCACAGCTCCTTATTGAACACCCCCGGGGGCCACGTTTTGTTCTGGACTCTCCGGAAGCAACACAGGAACCTGCCCTCATGGGGCTTCCACTGTGGTGGGGGTGACAGCGGGGAAATATAAATCTACAAAAGAATATAAAGTGTGTGAGGTGGTCTTCAGCAGGGGAAAAGAACACAGCAAGAGGGCTGGGGATGTGGCTCAAGCGGTAGCGCGCTCGCCTGGCATGCGTGCGGCCCGGGTTCGATCCTTAGCACCACATACCAACAAAGATGTTATGTCCGCCCAGAACTAAAAATAAATAAATATTAAAAAAAAAAAAAAAAAAAAAAAAGAACACAGCAAGACAGCGGCCCACGCAGAAGTGGCGGGTGAGGGCTCCATCTGTGGCAGGAACTGGCCAGCGGTGGTCCAGGGGCCAAGCCAGCCGCGGCTTGCTTTTGTCAACAGTGTGCCTGGAGCCCAGCCACGCTCACAGGCTCTGCACTGCCCGGGCTGCTTCTGTGGTGCAGGGCAGAGCTGAGTCCTTGCACGGAGAGACCCGTGGCCTGCAGGTTCAGCTCCTGTGATGGGAGACGATCAGAGAAGCTCCTCCAGGAGCGGCCACTTGGGCTGAGAGGCAAAGGACAAAAGGAAAGATGTTGGGAACTTGGTTGGAAGGTTCTCAGATGGGATCTTCCAGGACAGAGCTGAACTGAGGCACTAACAGAAACGCTCAGAAGTCGGGACTCTGAGCTGAAAAGGGAGAGGAGGAGAACTATGGGAGGGACGGCAGACCACCTGTCACTCCACTCCCTGGGCCAGGTATGGTAGTGTGTGCCTGTACTCCCAGCTACAGCCACTCAGGAGGCTGAGGTAGGAGGACTGCAAGTAAGAGGCCAGCCTACGCAACTTAGACCCTGTCTCAAAAAAATAGAAAAAGAATGTTCTGGAATTTGCTTTCCTCTGAGCCAGAATGTGTCCTCAAGGATTCCTGAGCAGGGAAGCAGCTGGGTCAAATCACAAAACTTCCCTCCTTGAAAGGAGAGGCGACAGACCCTCGTGGCCCATCTGCTCTGTCCTGTCCCTCAGATAAGGGGAGGCCACGGGCCTACTCCATGTCATAGAATGCTCGCAGACGACATCAGAGGGAAGAAAGATAAGCAAGGCATTTGCAATTACAGAAAAATCCCTCTCCTGAGAAAATACAATTATGATTTCTCAGCCTTTAAGTTAGGAATCTCAGTTTTGAGAATCCCTTCCTTCACGAGAACTCAATGAACCACAAAGTCTTACTGAAACCAGGGGTGTCCCCGTTACTGGAACAATGTCACCAAAACACATCCCCACCTGCCAGTTAAGCAAGGTCAGAGAATATTACTCAGCAATGAGAGAGAATAAAATCATGGCATTTGCAGGTAAATGGATGGAGGTTAGAGAAGATAATGCTAAGTGAAGTTAGCTGATCCCAAATAACCAATGCTAAATGTTTTCCTTGATAAAAGGAGGCCGATTCATAGTGGGATAGGGAGAGGGGGCACGGGAGGAATAGATGAATTTAGATAGGGCAGAGGGGTTGGAGGGGAAGGGAGGGGGGCATGGGGTTATAATGATGGTGGAATGTGATGATCATTATTATCCAAAGTACATGTATGAAGACACGAATTGGTGTGAATATACTTTGTGTACAACCAGAGATATGAAAAACTGTGCTCTATATGTGTAATAAGAACTGTAATGCATTCCACTGTCATATAAAAAATAAAAAATAAAAACAAAACAAGGGACAGAGTCTTGTTCTGGGCTGGACACGAGATGATTGGTTCTGGGGTGCTACCCTGGGGGCAAAGAAGATGACACCCTGGGACTCTCCATCCAGCCACAGGCTCCCCAGCGAAGAGCAGGGGTGCCCAAATATCCAGCCACTATTTGTGAGGCTCCAGGGAGGCTCCCCGTGTGGACCTGGCCTTCCAACTATAACCCACCAAGTGGATGACAGCACATCACGGTTACCCTCCAGAGACATTCACCACGACTGGGAACAACAGTGTTCAAAGGACAGAGAACCTCTGGATTCTACATCAAGACACGAAGCGATTTCAGGCTGGGCTCCCGTCTCTGTGGACAGTTAGGGAGGCTTCAGGTACCAAAAATGGATCTTATTTCCATTAAACCCAGGTCAAAACTGCCATCCATTTTCCAGTGACATCATGAACCACAAGCACAGTAAACTCTCTCTGCTGATCGCATCAGTAAGACAATGATGTTTATCCATAAAATCAAGCCGTGACAACTTTAAAGGCAAACTCAGGAGACACCCCTCCTCCTCCCTGAGCTAGGCAACAGGCCCTGGGGGGGGGGGTGGGGGTGGGCAGTGTTTGCCACACCCCTGGGCGTCCCAGGCAGACTCCAGCACAGGCTAGAAGAGGAGGGGATACATGAAGAAAGGCACAGGAAGGGGACAGCAGGAGGGACAGGCTGAAGCTGTAAGGAGAGGGGAGGGCCAGAACGCCAACCAATGACCCAGCTCGCAGGTCCCTGCCCAGGGGCACACAGTAGAGACCACACAGCTGGCCCCCGCTGAAGCTACCCTGTTCCTGTCCTGCCTTAAGGCCATTTGCTTTCTTGGGGCTTTGGCTTCTGTGTGTGACTGCTTCAGGTGGCCTCAGAGCCCACTCCCTCTAAGTAGCGTGACCAAATCCCTTCATGCTGCTCTGGGAGGGGCCAAGACAATCTGCTCATCTGCTGGGACCAGGGGTGCGTGCCTGCCACACCCCACCTGCCACCCCAACCTGGACTGCCCGCCACTAACGCTGGCCACTCCCTCCCCGACTCCGCCTCGCTGCACGGCCTGCTCTGTGAAATATGACAGTTGACACAGGGCAAGGAGCTCCCTGGGAAATCTAAACAATGCCTTTTATAGCAATATTAACATTTCCTGGATTTGGTGTTTCTGATGCTGCAGCACACGGTTCACCTCTCCCAAGGCCCACAGCCTCACCTTGCGCCTCTGTCCTGCCAAAATGCAACAGGGAGAAGGTTCCAGAAGCCACTCTGCTCACACCACATGCTCTTCCAGAGGGTTCCACAGACAGAGGGCTTGTCCCCACATAGTTTCCATAATATAAACTGAAATTCAAAAAGGAGCAAGCAAGCAAGCTGGGATGAACCCTGGGCATTCTTTGTCATGTTACCTAAAACTGCTCAACAAACAAGGTGACAAGTTTACTTTCTGGGCGGGCTCGGCGCTCTGGCTTCCACCTGCTGCAAGCGCACAGGCACCAGGCACTGCTGACCAGGAGCGGGGACCGGGTGGCCTTCTCCCCCAGCTTCCAACGCTAGAGAAGCTGGCAGCTGGTTCAGCTGGGGCGGGCTCAACAGGTAGGCTGCTCTGAGAGTCAGAAAGAGCGAGGGAAACATCCCCAAGAGTCACCCACATGGGCCTGTGACTCCTGACCTCCCCAGAGCCTCTGCCCTCCCAGAGAACTCCCTCAATCCCGTGCTCCTCCAAAATTCCAGTGGGAAATTGGAAATAAGGGGTCTCCAAGCAGGGAGAGGGACACTGAGGCAGGGTCTACATGACTCTCCCAGGCCCTCAGCAGATCCAGGGAGAGGTCCTGACCTGTGGGTGAGACATCATACTGATGTCACCTGGGACAAGCTCTGTAGGTAAATGAAGGGGCGGGGCCTTGCTGCAGGTGAAGGCAGCCCCAGGAGGGGGAACCCTGCCCAAGCGGCTGCCCCCTCTGCCCAGCTGAATCCTCCCCAGCCCAGCGGGAGGACATGCTGTGACCACAGAGGAGCCTGGACAGGGGAAGCTGCGTGGTCCCACCTCCTGTTGCCGGTCCGGCTACAGCCGCACCCAGACTGTCACTGCTCATCAAGCCTGCCCATGAACTTCTCCCCCGGGGTTTCTGAAGTGGCGCCCAAACGCCAACAGAGAACAGATGGGAGCCCCGGCCTGCCTTGTCCAGCCATCCCAGGGGACGCTCCGTGGGCTTAAACTTCTGGGGGGAAAGAGCAGCTTGTGCCAACAGGACAACTAACCACACTCCACTGTCACCAAGAAAGTGGTTTCTGGGGTGTCCCCAGCATGGCGCCTTTTCAAGTGTCTACAGGATCCAGTTTCAAGGACACATAGGGTCCCGGGACCAGGCCCCTCCAAGGGCTCCTCCCTATGGGGTCACCCAGTCCCTGCGCATTCCCCACAAAGAGGAAGACAGGGAGGGGAGAGAAGTCCTTGAACATAGAACTGTCGAGCAGGAGGAGAGAAAAGGGGCAGAGGAGGGGGCCAAGAGAGAAGAGGGGACAGAAGAAAGGGAGAAGGGGAGAAGGAGCTGAGGGGCGGGGACAGGGGGGGCTAGCGGGCCTGGTGGGCTGTGCTGTCATGTCCTGTTGGGGCTAAACCCATCCGCACCTCCAGGCAGGGCTCAGGCCCACGAGCCCTGTCCCGGGGACATCTGCAGCAAAAATAGTAAAGTGGCCTCGGGCTCCTGGTGCCCCCCCAGACGTTCTGTCACCTGGTACAAGACAAACGCGATGCTGAGGGACTGCCAGAGTCTTGACAGCAACACAAGGGATCAAGCTGTAAAAGTCACTGCAAAAAGTCACAGCACATGCAGGTGGGGGCAGAGGTCCCCCATCCAGTTGGCCTGCACCATGTCCCTGGCCCCAGGCTGGCCTGCACGGCCATGCCAGGGTCCTGGTGAGACGCTTCAGCTGGACAACGCCCAGTTCTCTGTCCACAGGATCAGAACCCCCCTGGCACGCACTCCTGGAATATTTTCCACAACTGTGAAATGAGGGAATCCAGACAAACAGACAGACACCTGGCATGGGCAGCCTGGCTTTTTAGAAACCCAGAGCTGTTTAGCAAGATCTGGGGCTTTGGAAGAGCCCAGCCCAACTCTTCCATGACCAGGTCTTGGTGAAGCTCGCACAGAACTCAGGCAGTGGGGTCCCCTCGATGGCGTCCTGCAGCAAGGACTCTACACAGACACCGAGTCAGCGCCCACGCAGCTGCTTCAGCTCAGACGCCTTAGACCCCCCCCCCTTCACAAGAGCCAACGTCAAACACAGGCCTCACAAGGCAGAGGTGCTGCTTGTCCTTTAACAGGGGGTGAGGGGACATACACTCTGCCCAGTATAAAGACGAAAGTTCTCACCCATGGGGCCAGGGATGTGGCTCAGTGCTAAAGCACTGGCCTAGCCTGTGGGGGGCCTCAAGTTCAATCAAAGAAAGAAAAAAAAGTTCTCATCCTCACGAAATGCTGCAAGCACAAAGTTGGGGACAAAAAGCCAAATCGGTGAAAAGGTGTCCAGGAAAGGGCTGCAGGCCTTTCTCTCTCTTCCCAGCCAACTGTCTAGCGTCCTATAGTCCTGCATGGGGCTGAAATGTCACATGTCAGAACTCAACGTGCTGCGTCCCAGGAACCAGGTACTGTCACCACCGCTAATAGCTACCTCTGTGGCAGCAGCCTGACGGCTCCAGAAACTCTGGCCTGGCTCCCCTACCACGTGACCAGATAGAGCATCACTAATGTCTCCAATATGGTGACCATTAAGCCGTATTTCTAGGCACACCCTTCACACAATTTAGGCCCCTCTACGAGAGGCAGGGTGGACAGCTCTCTACATTTGAATGACATTATACTGTTGCCCATGAGAAAATAAAAATGTAGAAAGAGCAGAGGCCTAGGAATGTACTCACTGAGGAATGGGGCACCCTGGTCACCCTGGTCACCCAACACTGGGACTCAAAGTGGAATTGAGTGGAATCACTTAAAGTGGAATCAGAAAAAACATCCCGATTTGGTCAGCATCCCCCTCTCTCCCAATTTCACCAGCTCGTGACAATTTTTTCCAAAAGGCATAGAGGCACAGAGGGACAGTCCCCCTCACCCCGTCACAATACCTGCATTCAACTCTTATACTCACAAGAGCGAAATGCCCACTGGACCATCAAGATGTGCAAATCAAATCCGCTCCACAGGCATAAAATGCCTGGATGTTGGCGGCTTTGCTTGGGCAAGAATTACAAAATTGAGCCTTTGTTCAAAAAGCATGTCCCAAAGAGAGAAGCCATCAGGTCCTAGAGCGCCCAGGAAGTAGAAACCTGCACTACAAGTTATGTGTAAGTGCTCTGCGCTCTCTGCTCAGGGTTACAATGGGGAGTCTGTCACAGCCGCCCTGCCCACAGGTCCCGGGCCTCTTGCCTCCTGAAATGCACTCTGCAGAGAAAGCTGGTGCTTCCCACACTCTGCAGGGGAGCTGAGGACACGCTGTTCTTGAAAACCTCGTCACCAAAAGCTAGCCCTGAAGACCGAAGGCCCCAGAACCCCGCTTGTCCAGCAGCAAGCCAGGTATGTCCTCCCCACATCCCGGCATCAGGAAAAGCACCTGAGCCCCCAGGAGGGGAAGAATGAGCCACGTGGGTCACCTTTAGTGACATGATCTTAAGGTTGGGAGGCTTGCTGAGGTGTCACCTTAGAAAAGGTTTCTCTAGTTCTAAAGCCTAACACTCTGCCCCTCCCCCAAATTCCTCATCTCCAAGACCTGGTGACAGCACCAGCCCTAAGTAGCTTTCTGCATTTTACCAAGTGGCAGAGGAGATGCTGCCCTCGGGTTCACGGCCACACCCTGAGCCCTCCTCTGTACCCCAGCTCTGTTAAGGCTGCAGTCTCATCTTGGTCCCTTCCCTAGCAAAGAGGCCAGGATGAGGCCAGGGATACTAAACATTCAGGCTGAGCAGACCCGAGTCCCAATTCTGCCCCCACCCACTGTGTCCTTGGAACAAGCCCTCAGCTTTTCTAATCCTTCACTTTTTCTTGCCCTGCAAACTGGGAACCTTAACAAATGAGAGAAGGCCCCAGGAGCGAGGCCCACCTCAGTAAGAGCTCATCCCTCAGCACCCCCTCCCCCGGCCTCTTGCTGAACGGAGTCACCAATGGAGTTCAGCGGCTCAAGCTCAGAGCCCCCCCAGAGTCCCCACCCCTGCTCCAGCACCCCTCACCTATTAAGCCCACCTCAGACAGCGGTCAGAAAGCCCAGGCAAAGCACCACCCTACGGTCCACGCCATGCCTCCTCCGTCTCTCCACAGAACCTCTGCACAAGCCTGACCCATCACCAGGGCCTCCCCATCCCCTCCCCGGGCCATCGAGGACACCGGGTGTTCTGAAAAGCACATCTGGGCTCCACCTTTACAGTAAAAAAATAAAAAATAAATAAAAAGGCACGGACCTCTCTACACAGAATACACTGGGGCCCACCTACCGCAGACCACTCGTCCTCACAGCACAGACTGCCTGTCCTCAGGGGCCACAGCACAGACTGCCTGCCCTCAGGGGCGCTGTTCCTGCTCCTCTGCCCAGCAGGCTCCTATTCAGTCTACAAAGCCCAGCTCAAGTATCTCCCTAGGAAACTTCCTGCTTCCAAGGCAGGCACTGCTGCTCCCATCTCCAGGACACCACAGCCTTTGTTTCTCTGTGTAGCCTGTGCAACAAACACCATCTGCCTCCCAGGTCACTCCATCCACCTGAGTTGCTTCTCAGACTTTATTGTGCATGAAGGTCACCTTCCTAGGCCCCAGAGAAAGGCCCCAGGGGAGCCGGTCTGGGCTGGGGACTGAGACTCTAGTTGCCCCAGGTTCCCAGATGAGGCCAACCTGCTGCTCCAAGGGCCACACTGTCCCAGGACAAGAGTTGCAGACCCTTAATCCTGGTTTCCAGGACAAAGGCACCTCCAAGTCTCCTGCTGCTGGCCAAGGCCACCTAAGGACAAACCCCAGGCTGCCTCAGAAGGCCTCTGTAGCCCCTGAAAAGAGGTACACCTGAGAGAAGGCACCCCAACTTGCAGCTGGCCCCACCCTGGCCAGGGCAGCCGTCCTGGGCTCCTCCTCAGGGGTCACAATTTGATACTAACGGGTCAGCAGACAGCTTTCTCCAGCCCCGTGAGAACCTCCATTAGAATTCCTCTGACTTCAAAACAGGGTTTTCTCTCAAATGAACAAATCTGTCACATCATGTACATGTAAGTTACCTAAGCAGCGACTCCTGGAACGTACCCAAATGGAACTAAACTTGGGAAGATCTTGTGAGATTCATCATCATCAACGCCCAGGCCCAACACCTGCTCGACTGATTTAGCAAGAGAAGCGGCCGACGGCTTATTAAAACGCCACCTACTACACCTCCGCCCGACCGACCTGATGTTTAGGCGGGTGGCACAGTAATACCCCACGGAATTCCCTAGAGACCAAGATCCCAGCAGGCTCCGGGCTGAATAACTCATCACAACCCCCACAGCATCCTGGGAATAAGCCAGTGAGTCAAACCATGGGCAGGAGGCCCAGGAGCCGAGGGCCAGCATGTCGGGTCACTGGCCTGCATTCCAGAGTGCCTCAGGCCAGCCGTGCAACTGCATTCCAGAACCAAGTGTCCACTGTTACCTGTGGCTCCCAGGGGCTACAGCAGGGACAAGGCAGCCCCTCCCTGACACTGAAATAATCAATAAGTGGTGCATACTCATCAAGTGCAAACATTCCTTCTCAAAGCCCCCTAAAGGGCAGGTCAATGTCCAAATCCTTTGGTGACATTTTCCCTAGCCACAGAGCAGGCCCTCTCTTGACGAGTACTTTAGAAATAAAAGAATACTTCTAATGGCACAGCTACAGAAGAAAGGGGGGTCAGGGTTAAGAGTTATTCCAAGAGGGCAGGGCTGCCTCCTGCTCCTTTGGCGAGGACCTTTTGGGGGTATTGTTCAGCAAGTTTATTTAAAGGCCTCGGCCTTTCTTCTCTCAGCAGGACCCCAGTTCCAACACCCGTTCAGAGGCTGCAGATGTGTCCCAGGACTGGTCCCTCCCAGCAGCATCCCAGCCATCTGCAAAGGAAGGGGCAGCAGCTGGAGACAGGGAAACAGATGGCCCTCCTCATCTGAACGGGTTTGATCCCACTCCTGGGGCCAGGCCTACGTGGTGGCTGGAGGCAGAGAGGTAGCCCAAGGAACCCCGGGCAAGCAGCTAGATGGGAATGACCTCACAGAGGGTTTCCCAAACTCACTCTGACTCCCATGAGTTTGTACCCCAGGGCCCAGGGAAGGCAAGTCAGAGGCACAAGAATCACTTTTCTTAGGTGTTTTGCAGAAAAAAGCAAAACTCCCCCTCCTGGGGACACTGTCCTAGAGGACTGAAATCCACATTAATTCAGGAAATTCCAAATTAAGATGGCCCCACTTGGTCAACTTTTTCCCCAGCCCTGTACCACAGCTTTGCATAGAGGTGAAAGCTCTGAAGAGCCCCCACCTCAGTAAGTCCCCTCTAAGACCCCAGAAGCGCTGGACCTGGAAAAGGATGGACAAGCCTCCTGACACGCTGGCCTCCGGCAGCCAGGGCATCCCAGGAGCACAAGGTGCAAACCACTACCTGCCGGGCCACGCTGGGCTCTCCTGTCTGCCCCCCTGCCAGCTCCCTGCCCCCAAGGTGGCCTGGCAAGAAGCTGCCAATCAGAGAGAGAGAGAGAGTGCCAGGAGCAGAGCACCAGGGAGCAGGCTGGCCCAACCTGCAGAGCATGGCCCGGCATCCTCACAAGCTGCACCCAAGGATGGGCACCTTTCTGCAATGGAGGCGGGGTGGCCTCTGAGCTGCACAGTGTCACCAGACAGCCTCTGGGCCACCTCTGTCAACAGAAGCCAGCTAGGGACAGCAGAGAGGCCCTGGATGATCCACTGGCTGGAGGAGGGGCAACCTGATGGGCAAGAAGGCTGCCGGGAAGTCCAGCAGCAAGTTTGCTGGAGAAGCAAGGAGGATGACCACCTCCTTGAGGTGAAGGCCAGCCTCAGAAGGTGCACAAGTCCCCAGAAAACCCTCAACCTGATACCCAGACCCACCAGCCTCATTCCAGGGCAGCACTCGGCCTCCTGGGGTTCCCCATGTCCCGGGCAGGCCAAGCACTCCCTCACAGCACCTTCACCTTGGGATGGAAGTGGCCCTTCCTTTTCACCATTATTTCACAAAAGCTGGTCTCCCTGCTTGACAGGACTTGAGGCTGTTTTCTGCTTGCTATTCTTTCTCCACAGAACCTAACTCATACTAGGGTCTCAAAAAATAAACAGAGAACAAATGAACGATCGAACTCAAAGAAGCCACATTAATGACCTGCAACCAGAAAAGTCTCTGCGGAGCTCCAGGGTTGCGGGGAGCAGAGGGGAAGCTGTCCTGCTCCTTCCAGGCAGGAATTCCACAACCTCCCCCACCACTAAACCCTCACTTCTAATCGCCTGCGACCCTGGGCGTCCACAGCCACTGTGCAGAGACCCACGCAGTCCTTTTTTTTAAAATCACCAAATTGAACTTTGCTTGCTTTAAAAAGCGCTCTATTGCCTGGCCTCTTTCCCGTAGGGACACCATTCCTGGCCGAGGAAGGGAAGGTGTCTGGACTCCTGCCCCTTCATTCTTGGAATTTTTCTCTTTTGTGGAGGGAATTCCTAGTCTCTGTTCCTAATCTCTGCAGGGAAGTAAATGGAAGGGCCAGGCAGGCTTTGGTACTTGTCATTTCCATAATCACGGGTTGTAGGAGGTCCTGGTACAGGGGACCTACGGGTGGGCCTTCATTTTCCACTGAATCACTAATCAGAAATGCTGGAAGGGCACAGTGGTGCACATCTGTCATCCCAGCAACTTGAGAGGCTGAAGCAGGAGGATCACAAGTTCAAGGCCAGCCTCAACACTTCAGCAAGGCTTTAAACAACTTAGCGAGGCCCTGTCTCAAAATGAAAAATAAGAAGGACTGGGGATGTGGCTCAGTGGTTAAGCACCTCTGGGTTCAATTCCATACCAAAAAAAAAAAAAAATGATACTGGGAAGAAAAGCTTGACATATTAAAAAAGCAACAGCCAAAAAGGCTAATGGATTGTAGGCTCCAGGGCAGACCCCAAAAGCACTGGGTCAAGGAAGATCTAGGGTGACCTGCATGTCCTTATGGTCCCAAATTGGCCTGGTCACTGGGGCCCAGGGAAGCCTCCCAGTGGTCTCCCTGGGACCAGAAGCCAGAGAGAATTGGCTTCTTACTGATCAGCTGCCCCCTAACAGAAGCCACTCCAGAAGAATCACAAAGTGGTATTATTAGTTCCATTGTCTGAGATCTTTCCTCAAATTACTTTAGGAAAATAGGTGTAAATACACGAGAAAGAAACAACCAACCACCAGTGTCCTTGTAAGTTTCACAGTCCCGTGGCAGATCCATTACAGAAAGGAAGAGGAAATAGAAAGAAGTGCTCCTCAAAACATCCTCCTGCTCAGGAAGGAAGAGCCAGCTGTGAAATCTGTCTTGGGCCAATAAAATCACTCAGAGGCCTCGGCCTGCTCACCACCTGGGAGGTCTTAAGAGGAGTCACTTAGGACCTGATCCATAAGATGAGAATAGGAGCACCTAGGATCTGTCGATTGGAGATCAGAGATAATAATGTCCAGGTACCTAGTGCAGCCTCCTACACACAGAAGCCACCTAATGAACGGCAGCTCCTTCCCGTCTCCATCACTATTTCATCCTCATTATCTCAGGCAGCGGCTACAGGAACAGGACCTCATCCCCCAGGTGGGTCCTATCAAGCAGCTCCCAGGGGAGACCATGCAAATGATGCTCAGCCCCACCCCCACTGTGGGTCCCACCATGACTGCTTGAGCAAGCCCAGCCACCTGGGCACCTGGGGACTTCCAGCAGGCAGAAGGCACGTGGCCACAGGAGGCAGAGCACTCCCTCACTGACCTGAACAGCAGAGCCCACTCCACCACCCCCGCATCCCACTACATCCTCCCTGATCTTCACAGGGCCGAAGTCAACCCTTGGGAACCTCAAACAGGAGACACCTTTGCCAAAACATGTTGTGCCTCTCGGCGTCTGTGCCCCACTGTTCACTGTACAGCTGTAACTGACTTTTTTCAGCAAGAGAGAAAAATGTGAACCCTGAGCCATTTGGGCTACAAATGGGAAGTAACTGGAAGGGCTTCATCTCTCCAAAATCCTTGAGACTTGCAAAAGCCCAAGATAATCAGAAGGGCTGGACAAACCCAGGGCTTAGAGCTTGTTTTCTGTTTCATTAATGTAAAAGTTATCATCAGATCTATATATTGCATGGTATCTGTATATTGTATGGTAAACATCTTATCAGCCTATGAAATATTGTTTTTAAATTCACTTTGACAAGGAGGCAGGGTGGGGTAGGGAACAAAGCTTCATTTACTAAGCACCTACCCTGGGCCAGGATTTGCAGAGGGGCTTTGCGTCATTTGCCTTTAATCTGCACAGTCACCCTTCAAGATAGATATTATCTTTGAGGCTCAATATCTTTGACAAGTTATCTAACTTGTCCAAGGTCACAAGGAGATACTGGAGACACTGGACCCGAACTCCCAAGGCCAAGTTCCTCTGCAAGTTTGTCTCCAGAAAGCAACCTTATTAATTCATTTTTTAATGTCATTACAGGATTTGGATCCAACGTATAGAGAAGTCCTAGTCTTTGAAAGATGTGAATGGTTTCAAATTAATATCACCTAAGATACATTCAATAGTGTGCCAACTACAGCCATCTAAGAATGTAGCATGTCTTAGTGGAAATCCGGGAGGCTTAGCAGGACAGGAAGGAAGTTTGATGAAGGCAGCCATGGGACTTCAGGGCAATCCCACGTCAACTGACTTCTGAACTTGAAGGGTACTAAAGAATTTAAACTCTCAATTTGACCTCTGAAAATCTTGATATTCAGTTTCTAACACCCCCCAGGTCCCTTGTACATGTATGCACATGTGCATACACACACACAGTTGGCCTCTTTCAATGTCCGGACACTTTTAAAATATAACAATTGGCCACATGTGGGAAAAAACTTCATAAGTCAACTGTCAAGTGTCAAAACAGGTCCCATATAGTAACACAGGCATTTTGAGGTTAGAAAATAATCATGGTAATTTATACAGAGTTCACTTTATTCATAATAGACCTGTGAATTGAGCTGTTTCTAGGAAGGTGCAACATAAATCATGTAAATAAATATGTCCCTTGTTCTCATTCCTAATTCTATCAGCATTTTTCTTAGGAGTTATTTTTAACCTCATAAAACATGTTCACCATACCCTGAAATTCTAGATGCATGCATTCTGGTCAGAAATGAGTTGGAATTTATAGTTCGTCAGAGGAGGAATTAAAGGAAAGCATACGCCATAGCTTAGGTCCCTTACTCAGGCCAGTCAAAAAAATTTTTTTATTCATAGGATGTGGCAAAAGTCCACAGTGGGGTGTGAGTACTTATGGTAGTCGGAATAAATGACACATCCAACGTCTTAAAACTCCATCATGGTACAAGTTTTCCAAAATCAAAATTACTGACAATCTAAAGTATGCCTACACTTTGACCATGGTTTGTCCCAGTCGTTAAATACGTGTTTGTAGAAACAAAATATAAATGGTGGGCTGGGGCTGGGGCTCAGTGGTAGCGTGTAAGGCACTGGGTTTGATCCTCAGCACCACATAAATAGAAATAAAGAAAATCGTGTCCATCTATAACTAAAAAACTTTTTTTTAATATAAACGGTAAAGGCCTGACATTATAAAAACAGAGGCCACAAAAAGCCCGTGGCCACACTGACGGAGCTACCATCTTGGATTTTCTATCACGCCCTAACCAGGGATAGTAAGCAATCAGAGCCTGGGAGGGAAACCACACGGAGGTGTGGCCTTTGTTCATTTCTGAAGGGGACAGACAGGAAGGACAGCCATGTGAAGCACCCAGCCGCCTGTTCACCACACTTCTCCATCAAATGCATCAGCCTTAAGCCCCTTTCCTTACACCTCCCCTTCCCTAACCAAGGCCAGAGAACAACCAAGCCAGGTCACTTGGTGTCCTGCTGGGTACAGCAGGAGGGAGCTGGCAGTTTATGGAGGATTCAATACCTCACTTTGCTCAAAGCAGAAGCCACACACAGCTTATATGGTCAGGTTCCAGGGCCCCCAACAGGTCAAAGCTAAGCTCTTGGGATTCACTCCAACTTGACAACGCCACCAAAAAGACACGAGGCGCACTACTCAGAGCCCAGCCAGGGCTCTGCTCTACACCAGGCTCAATGGCCAGTCACCAGGCCTGGGACCCCGCCACTGACAGTCAGTTCAAGGAAACTCCAGGAGGAGGGTGTGCGACCTGCAACACAGACAGGAAGCAGCCTTCCTGTTCTCCAGCTCTCACTGGGATGAGGGACACATGGGAGGGATAAAAGACCCAGGACCTTAGGCTAACGTCAGCCCTTAGGGGGAAAAAATAAAATAAAGACCAGAGACATCTCTCTACAGCTGCACACAACCCAAGGCACCCACTTCTCTGCTGAGAACCAAACCAGCAGTTAGAAAGCCAGCCCACTGCAGTTCCCAGCTCACGTGGGGGGCTGGCACCCCCAAATCAACGTCCCATGTCTTCCTTTAAAGACTAAAATTGGCTGAAAGGGGAATGGAAAAGTCAGACAGGCTCTGATGAAAGGGGGTAGGCAGCCTGGAACAGTCACTGGGCTAAGTAACAGTCCACGAGGGGTGGGAGCACCACCTACACTTCACTGAGAGTGAACATTAAACACACTCTTCCTGTTTAAACCCTGCCCCAGCTCTCTCCTAACCAGTAATTACTCATTAAGTCTGACTGATATTGGGATCCTTCCTATGGGATGGCGCTGGCTATGGGAATTCTCACCCTCAACTGGGCCCCAAAAGGCTTAAACGGGCTGGTGAGGGGCTTTTTTGCATAAGTACATGTTCTGTCTTTTAACTGGTTAAAATAAGCAGGCAGAACACATACAAACACACACCCCAAACTCAGATCAGAGGGAGTCAGTATAGAAATTTACACCAATGTCACTTCTGGACTTGCCAGATTTTTGCCCTAGAAGTAATATTAAACACAGCTCTTTGTCTATGAATTGTGAAGTACTTTATATACTAATAAAGAATGAGTACTTCATTGTGTATTTAACTGCATAAGCCTGCATTTGGTTTAATTGACCAAGAATAAGTCCTTGTTCCTAAGCTAACTCTCGAGTTACAGTCAACTCTTAAATATTAACACTCATATTGAGGAACAAAGATGCAGATAATGCAAAACAGAAGATTATTTTAAATCATTCACTCTTGGTATGCGGATATATTCTTTTTTTCCTTGCTTTTCTTTTAACTTGCAATTAAATGCCTATGGCTGATATTATGGCATTTACAATACTTCTAACAAAGGACTTAAAGCACACTGGAAAAATCTGACTTGGGGAGGTCTCCATGCAGATCCCACACTCAATTCCTCTGCTATGAACTTTGGATAAACCTGCTCTGGTCCGGGTCAGCATGGCCCCTGGCCCCCCAAAAGACTGCTGGGAAAATGGCTTTAAAAAAAAAAAAAAAAAAAAAAAAAGCATGTAAACTGCTTGTTTCCCAGGTTGGTGGTTTTTGGAATCATGGCACTTTGTGAGGGTGGGAAAGTAATTAAGGGTTCAGGGTTGGAAAAGCCCTTTTATTTTAGCTCCTACTGGGCGGGTGTAAACAAAGATTCCCTTTATGTCAACAATGACTTAATTAACCAGAGTAGGTGACAATGTCAGGAAGAATTTGAAAGTAAGAGTTTCCCCCTCTCTGTAATCAAGCTTCACTATACTCTACACATTCAGAATATTAACCAGCAGAGTAGTACTTGGCTCTGAGAATCACCCCCTTCGGAATCAATAACTGCTCTAACTTCACTCAGCTGTCCCCATAACAATGGGTGACACACAGAAACAACCAATTTTAATCTGCAATGTTAACCAAAATCCTCCAGAGTGTTCTCTCAAGTTAATGAGGTAGACCCAAGCCACGGTTACCACCTGAGAGAGTGCTCAGAAGACAAATGCACACCAGGAGGTGACACAGGTGACATCTGATGTGGCACTGGCCAATGCTGCGGTGGCTGGGCCATCAGACAAGGTCCTGCAGGAACTTCTCAGGCACACTCTTCTCTGGTTCAACAGACATAATCTAAACTGAGTTTCCAAGTTAGCAAACCAAAAAGCCTTCCAAGATAAGGCCTCAGAAGGTCAAAGCTGAAGGTACCGTTAACCCTAGCTATAACTACATTAACCACAGAGGACAGACAGATGTACAGGGACAGATGTAAGGGGACTCACACACACACACCAATCTGGCACTCCAGAACCCAATTTGGAGCTGCTCCGGCTGGCTTCCAGGAGCTTAAAGCTCCTTTCTCACCTACAATTCAATGACCTTCAAAGCAAAACTCAACAGATAAACTGGTCTTAAACTTCCAATCAGGTGGCAATATTGGATCCATAGACACGAGACCCATGGACCCTACAAAGGCAGGGTCCACTGCCACCTCTGTCCAAGAACAACTTTCTTCTCATGTATGTGCTCCTTGACACTGCCCCAACTGTCCCACCCAAGCCAGTCCTCACTGCCGGGGACAGTGCTCAGGATAACATGCACTGGTGGCTTATGAGATGCCAGGCCTGCTGTGGCGATGCCCACACCTGGAATCCCAGTGAGTCAGGAGGCTGAGGCAGGATGGTCACAAGTTCAAGGCCAGCCTCAGCAACACAGTGAGACTCACATACTTAGTAAGACTCTGTCTCAAACTAAAAATAAAAAAAGGACAGGGACGCAGCTCAGTGGTGAAGTGCCCCAGGGTTCAATCCTCAGTATGAGAGCAAGATGCCAGGCCCCAAGCTCACTGCTCTTTACAGCCACGTCAAACAGAAATCCAACAAATCTTTTGAGGTCACTAGTCAGAAGGCTTCTGAGAAGATTACAGTTCATCAAATATTAATAGAGACCCAGAAGACCATTGTATGCAACCCTCAGAAGACAGAGAAGAAAACCACGGCCCAGGGGCCTCTGTGCTTTTCCAAAGCCCCCTCCGTGGGGGCGCTTGGCTTTCCCTCTAAGCCACTGTCTTTCATCTTGGTCTCTCAACTCTGGATGCAAACCTTCATGGGAACTATGAGCTCAGAAAAACGCTCACGATGGTGGTAGAGTGTGACCTACACTTTGGGGAACTTTGAGCGCTGCACCCCAACCCCACAGTGATCCACAAGTCCGCAGTGGGGAGACCTGCTGAGAGCCATGTTCACACTGTTGGATATAAATTCTTACACAAAGAACCACGGAGGCACGGCACCCCTCTCCCCTGCTCTTCCTCCTCTGCCTCAACTGTCTGTCCCCACACACGCCTGTATTTTAAACTTCCTTCAATAATTAAATGTGGTAAAAGAATTCCACCAGGACCATTTTACACTTTATGTTGAAATAAACTCACCATAACATTGCCCTGGAATCTAAAATGGAAAATGACAGTTATTCCTAACCTGGGCCATTCCTGAAGCCCACACGGTAGGAAATCCCAGCTCAGCTTCCCCACCGTGCAGAGCCGTGTACTCAGGGGAGAGCCGGCAATTAGGGAAACATCCATTTTTAATTATTAGCAATATTAAAGAATCACAGGCATGACTTTCAGAAACTGGGAACGGTTTCCCTCACATTAAGCCCTTTAAAAATGCGTCACCATTGCAAATTACATCGGCTCTGATGTCACAGCGCAAGTCACAAAGAGGCGGTTCTATAATGGTCCGGAGCAAGAGCTTGTAACAGCCTCAGACACAACTCTTTCCAGAGATGTGGTAGGCACCGCCAGGATGTCACCACACCTGGCAATTACAGAGTCGCAGTGCCTCTGTGTAACCACGAATACCCCAGCCTCCCTCACGGCTTTGGAAGAGCAGTGCCTCGGACTCCCTAGGGACCCCCCCTCTCTGGTTCTCATCTCTGGATGGCGGCACAATACTCCTTGTGGATGTCCCCCTTTGGGACCAAGGAAGCTGGGCTTTCTGCCCCTCCCAGGCCACCCCTCTGGGTCAGCACGCTGCTCACCCACCCCACACGCCCCATGCATCCCCACAGCGGCTCAGCCAAACCCAGACACCATGCAGGACCAGGCGGGCTCCCTAAAGGCAAGCAGGCACCAGGTGGGCTCAGAGCAAACAGGTTCATTAAGTGGCGATGAGTGCCGGGATCTGCCGTTTTACTCTCGGATTACCACTCGAAAATAACTCGGCTACCAATATTCCCTCTTGATGACAGATTCAATGCTGCACCAAGTGGAGGCTTGGCTAGTGAACACTGTCTCCCCCGGACCTGGGAAAAAGGTTGCAGATATGCCCAGCTGAATACAGGAGCCCGGTGTAGTCCCGCGAGTGGCCTTCCACTTTTACGATCAGGTCCCCAAAGATGACATGCCAGTCAGTGCCTGCCCTGTGAGAGCTGAAGTTCTCAGAGAGGAGGGAGACCCCTGGGTGTATTCACTTCCTGGTCTCTTTAAAACAGAGTCTGCCACTCTGGGGCACATTGCTTAAGGATTATGACCTACAATGGCTTAGAGAAGCAACCTGTCTGGCCTCTCTCTGTAGCACTTCAGAGACTCCAACAAACAATGAAAATCAAGCGTCAGCATTTCAGATGCTGGCAGTTTCCTTTAGTGGTCCCCTTTGGTCAGAAAACAGCAATTCTTTACACTGGAAGCAAGATCCCTCCAGCGAGAAAGCTCCTGCAGGAGGCTAGAGAGGACAGTCCCTTCCGCGGCTCTCCTGGGCACTGGCTAAAAGGGAGCCGCAGCTGCCTCCCTCACCCAGCACTCAAACCTCCAAACTCTACCTTCTGCTGGCCACCTGGCAGCCAGGAAAGGGCAGCCCATGCTGAAACAGACCTCCCCATTCCGTGCCGCTTCCCTCAGACAAATCTCCACACAAACTTGGTACCCTGAAAGCGAAATTAAATAACTTACCTTCCGGCTCTAATGTGGTATCCTCAACTAAATTGAAGGAGGGCCGGGCCCGGGACAAGGTTGCCATGGTGACCACGACCAGGCAGATGAACCGACCCCAGTTGACCATGGTTACGGTGCCAATCCCCAGTCCTCTTCCATATCTCCATGTGGACGTTAATCCCATCTGCACACTTCCTCCTGGAGCATGGACCGCCTGCAGCGCCTCGGCCCACGGGGGGCTCAGCAGGCAGGGCACTGCGGCGGGGCTCGCTGCTGTGCTGCGACTGCAGCAGCCACTGAAAGAAAGAGATTCGGCCAGTCAGTGCAGTCCTCCCCAGCGCCACGCACTTGGACCCAAATAGGATAAGACCGTTTCTCGGCATCGCCAGCGTGTGTGCAAACACAGCTCTTTTTCATTATCAGCCAGGGCCTTCCATCCTCACCTCAGAGCCCCAGGTGTGTCCACCAGATGGGTCCTCAAGACGCTAGGCTGATCTTTTTGAAAGAGCACTTTTAAGAAATGGAGATACAACAGTAGCTACAGGGTCCAGAGCAACATGCACAGCCATAGGTTAGGTAAAGTGTGCTCTTCTTTTACCCACCATCGCCTCTACAAAAGGCAGAAGCAACGTGACCTTAGTTTCAAGGGCAACTACAAACACAAGTTAAAAATGCTCGGGTTGGCAGAACCAGCCTCGTTAACTCCTAAGTCCAGCTGGGTGCTAGGAAGCTGACTGGCGGAGACGGCTGGAGACGGCTGCTTACAGCCCGGGATTTCAGCTGGGCTGGAGCTGGCGGTGTGTCCGCCAGCACGGTGGCTCTCAGAAAGAAAGGAGGCCAGCAGAATCAAAAGAAACCCGGGAAGACTACAAAAAATTCCCACCAGTTTACACTTGTCAGGATTCATTTTCAAATGCAGACGTGTATTTCAATCTTTCGCCAAGCAGCCACTTACAAAGAACGAACAGAACTGCAATACATTCAAAGCAGCTGATCCAAACAGGGATTCAAAGCCTGAATTCCTTTCCAGGGACTCAATGGCAGTGAAGGCCTACTAAATGTCTTCGACCTATGTCAAGGGGCTTAAGAAACAGCAGAAGCAGACTCTGATGAATAATGCAGGAGGTTAGCAGTGGTGATGACGAAATCTAAGTTATCCTGGTATGTGATGGCCCCAGAACTTTCAATATGCTAACCTACTGGCAGCGGTTGCAAGGGGAACTCAGCTTACTATTCTGTTCACCCACTTGATCCAAGGCAAAGAGAAGCTTCCAAGCAAGCTCAAAACAGTCCAAATAACTTTAAATTCATTCAGTATCTTCAGTGATAGTGTTGAGGCAGCAAAATGCACAAACTTTGGAGAATTTGTATAAAGCAATCGCAAGAAAAGAAAGGTAGGCCAACCTTGGGCTTCAGACTGTGAACCACATGAATGAACCACATTTTATAAGACTGGGGGTGGGCTGAGACCTACAACAGACAAATCTTTACCCTTCTGCTTTTTACTACAGACTTCGGTGTTTCAAATCACCACATAGAATTTCAACACCTCCAGGGCCTTCCTAAAGCTCTAGCCTAAATACTGCTTCTTTCAGCCTCCACTGAGGATGGAGTGTGGGTCCAAGGGTGACATCATGAAAACCTCTGCTTTAAAGAAAGCACAGGTGAAACAGTGTTACCACCAGAGAACTGTGTGTGTGTATACCGGAGGGGGCACAAACGCTGTGTGTTCAGATAGCTTGAAGCATTTTTCTCAAAACTTCTCTTTCCTCTTAAAGAGCCTCAAAAGATAACTCTGTATCTATTTCTACATACATGTGGGAGGAAGTACACAAACATTCTCATGGATTCACTAGGCATCTCCACAAGGCAGGGGAATTTTCTGCCCTTGGGGCAACTTGAGGAACAGGCTTGCTTACATCCTGGCAGGAGGTCTTGCCCCCAGCTGCCTCCCCAGCCAACACCTGCCTCTGCCCTGCAGACACTCCTTAGTCTAGGCCAGCAAAGGTGGACAGTGCCCTTGGCTGAATCTCAAGCCTTTCCCTTGCCCTCACCAATCGCACTAGAAACTTGAATTTCAGCCCTGTGCAGGCCCAGGCCCACCGGGGACCCCTCCTCAAACCTCTGGAAGGCGGAGACGGAAGGCAGCAGGTCTGCACAGCTCCTCACCAGAGTGGACAAAAGTGTAGTGCGACCTCCTAGGCAGGATAATTAGGTCCCGAGGCTCCGTGTTGGGAACACAGGCCCAGCATGCTGCTGACGGCCACAATCCCGGCTTCCTGCCTTCAATACCATAATCCTTCCTGGAGTCTGAGCCCCAGTGAAAGCCCAGCGTGTTTATTTTCCCCCCTGAAAGGGAACTCTCTGCTCAGCCTGTGTGCGGGAGGAGTTGTCACTCTGATGGATGGCTCTTCAGGGCCACCCGCCCCACGGGTCCATTTTCACCTCGGCACAAGCCTGCCCCCAAAGACAGGCAAAGTGACCAGCAGAAAGAGCCTGGCTGGGGAGGGGTCACCACACGAGACCTGCACTGGGTTCTTCAAGTTAGCAGAACATGCCCAAACCCCAAACCTCCCAGAAGACAGGCTAACACAGCCTGGCCTTAACGGCTCCACCTGTCCTCTGCTAGCTCACCAATTAAACACTTTTGTTCTGATGTAGCTTTTGCACGGACAAAGTCAACAGTACCAGAAAAGTTCGCAGATGCTGGTCTTAAGTGCAGACCCATCTCCTCCCTGGAAGCCTCCCTACCGGCCAGCACTTTATAGCGCAGAGAGCTATCAAGGAGTCAGGTCTAGGGAGGATGGAAAAATTCCTCAACATATTGAACTCTCCAAAGACACCAGCAGACACAGGAGCACAATAGCTGCCTTAATGCTGGAAATCCACTGAGCACTCGGGAGCAGCTTAGGGGTGCTCATCATCACCACCCCGGTTTCATTGTAACATTTCTTTCATTTGTCTGCTTGGAATATCCTGGTTTCTCCCCCAACTCGGGGCGCTAAAGAGCTCAGAGAAAATCTGCATTTTAATTGACATTCCAGCGAGAGGGAGAGGGGCGCCTGATTGCTTTTCTATTCAAACTAAACAGGCTTTTCAGATGAAAATGAGTCGAGGCTGGTGGAAGATTTACAGGGATTTGGGACCAAGAGGACAATGGAGTTTTAAATGTTGATAGCGTTTCACACCAAACACATAATGGGTGCCCTGAGTCTGAAAGCAGGTTGGCCTTTAAGGGTGGGTTTTATTGAGCTGGGGAGAGAAAAGGCGGTCTTGGAGCAGAGTTTCTAGGGAGCGGACTGGGAGCGGACTGCGAGCGGAGCGGTGGAGGGCAGTCGCTCCCGGGCCGCCTCCTGCGCCAGTGCCCCTGGCCTCAAGGGTCGGAGCCAGCGCCACGCAGGGCCCTCGGCCGATTCCCCGACGCGGCCCCGGCGCTGAAAGAATGAGCGCGCAAGTTAGAACTCGCCTGCGCTTTCGACATCTCGGAGCGGCAGCGGGCAGAGCAGGCAGGCGAACTAGGAAAAGTCGGTCCAGCTCGCCCCCTAGCCCCAGGCGCGCAGCGCTCCCTGCTACGCCCACTGCTGCTGCGGGCGCTGGGCGCCCAGCAACCAAAATCCGGGATCCGAGCCGCCCCTCCCCAAAAGTGCCACCTCTGGCCATCACCACCCCTTTGGAGATGTCGCTGCCCCCCCACACCCACACACACAACGGCCCCCTCCCGGGAAAGGCCCCCTCCCCAGACTGGATGGGGCGCGGAGGGCGCTCCGTGGGCTCGGGAACGCAGCACCCCGAGGATACCCCTCCCGAGCGCCAGCCGAGGCGCCGTGCCACCGGCAGACAGCCCCAGCCGTACGCCCGCTCTGAGCTCGGAGGAACGTGCACAGCCGGCAGGACTGGGACCGCCGAAGTTTGACAGGGTGTGGGTGTCGGGCAGAGGCAGATGTCAGCATCTGAATGGGGGTGCTAGAGGCAGAACTCTCCCCAGACGCCAGCCGTCTGCACGCACCCACCTCCCCTATCACCTATCTGGCCAAAGAGGGAGGACCGGGAGCGCCCCCGCACTGCCACTTCCCCTCGCCCTCCGCGGGGGGACCGTGAGCCCTGCACTCCGGACTCCCACGGCGCCCACTCTCCCGGCTGGCGGAGCTCCCGGAGGCGTCCAGCGCGGCGATTACCTTGAATGGCAACGCTCCTCCTCGGTCGGAGCTGTCCCGGAGCCCGGCGTGGGGTCGGGATGGAGCCAGCGACAAGATCAGGGAGAAAACTCCAAAAAGAGAGCAGCCCTCGGGTCCCGGGCGGCGCAAGGGCTCCGCGGCTTCACGCGCACCCCAGGCTGCGGAGGAGCGCGGGCATGACGCCGCGGCTGCCCTCGGGTTTGGGGAGCGAGGGGAAGAAAGGACCCAGGCTTGGCGTTTCCTCCTCCAAACTTTGCTCCTAAGTTGCGAAAGCCCGGAGCACGCAGGGAGCCGTGGCCTGGGGCCCGGGGGCTCGCGGCCGCCCCCGCCAGCCCGAGAGGAGTCGCCGCGCCGCGCCGGGCCAGCTACGCCGCAGGCAGCCAGCGGCGCCCCAGCTTTGTGCGGCTGCGCTCGCTCGCCGCGCTCCGCTCCGCACCGCCGCCCGCTCGGCTCTCCGGCGCTCTCCTGCGCCGCGCCCGCGCCGCCGCCGCCGCCGCCCGCGGGTCACGCCCCCGCTGAAACCCGAGCCGTTTCCTGGACGGCGGCGCCCGCTCTGCCAATCAGCGCCCGCCGGGCCGCCCCGAGCCCCGCGCAGCTCCCGACGCCGCGGAGCCGCCCCGAGACCCCGGCTGGGAGGCGAGGGGCCCAGTCGCGGTGGCGGCGGAGGGGTGCCAGAGTGTCCTCCCAATAAGGCCTGGTCCGCGTCCCGCGTCACCGCCTCCTGCCTTCCCGGGCGAGGGAGGCTGGCCCACGGCTTGCCCTACGTTGTTTTATGTCAAGTTAAGAAACAAATGACAGAATACTCTACCCCCTTAAAAAACGTCCCCATTGTACTCGGCGAGAAATTTAGAGCAACTGAAGCTTTTGGAGAGGAAGCAACTTGCAACAGTTTGCAGGACGAAGTTGCATTTTTCTGTTCGAAACAACATTTACGGAGACCCTTCTATGGGAGGGCATAGTGATTAGGGGATTTTGCTTAGTTCGCTCATCTACCCTGTAAGCCTGACTTTGAGTGTGGCTTTCTTAGAAAAGACCAAAATCTGCAACAACAAGAAGGAAGGAAGGGAGGGAGGGAGGGAGGGGAGAGAAAAAGTGTTGTTTAGTAATGTATATTTGGATTAATTTCGAAAGGGCCCTCAAGAGGGCCTGGGGATGTAGCTCTTGGTAGAATGCTTACCTAGCAAGTGTGAGGCCCTGGGTTTGAACCACAGGGAAGGGGAATAGAGACTAAAATCTCAACTACCATAAACAGCCAAATGACCTTAAGCCAGTCAATTCCTCTCTCTGAATCTTAGATTCTTTAACTGCAAAATCTGATTCTTCAAGTGAGCACCAGGCTGCAACTGACCCAGTTCATAGTTTCCATTTGTTTTTGTTTTTTTTGTTGTTGTTGTTGTTGTTTGTTTGTTTTTTGTTTTTTCACTAGGACCTATCTTCTGCATAATTTATTTTTGAATAAAAATAACTCTCCCTTCTTGTTCTGAGCAGTTATGCATAAGTTCAAGGCCACATAGATTAAAACCTTAATTGTTTTTCTTTAGAAAAGGTCACTAAACCCAGAAATGCTTTAGAATTCTCCTGAGGCCTGAAGACAGAGGAACAGGCAGGAAAAAACCTAACCTGCACATCCACTCTTCCTGCCTTTGAAAGGGAAGTTGCCTCTGGTCACCATCATTGCACACTTTATGACGTTTGCAGAAACATTTTTTTGAGATGCCACCTGATTAGAAAATCATTTCATTTGTGACAGAACCTGGAAGACTTTTATGTCAATCACTCAGGAGCTGGAAGTAACAAATGCACTCAAATGCCTCAAGTTCATAAAATTATAGTTTGGAAATATGACGGCAAAAATAGTAGGCTGCTTCTCAAGTAGAAAATCATCAGTGTATAGACTTCGCAGGAAGGGGATATTTTGGGTCAAGTCCAGTACCCTGGGTCAGTCCCAGGACCTTTTAATTAGTGGATACTTCTTGCCCGTGACACTCAGCCATCCATTCACTCCCAGCTTGGTGGTTCTGGCCATCCCCGTGTGTTCTCAAGTTCTCAGACCTGGGATCACAAAAGAGATGTGTCTGAGTGTCCCCCGCCCTGAGCTGGCACTTACATCTTTATACTTCCCACCAATGGGAAGCGGGAGGGTCCGGGGACAGAGCCCTTTCCCATCCCGCAGTGCAGCCATCAGCCTTTGAAACGCTGTTAACACATTCTCACATAAATTAATGGTGCAGGAAGCGGGTCCCTCTCTCCATTCATCAGTAGCTGGGTGTCCGCTGAATGGCGGGGAAGCCTGCGCCTGGAAAGGGCCGCAGCGCACCTACTGTAAGGCCCAGATGCGGTTTGCAGAATTTATTCTCCATCGCGGTGAAAAGACAGCCATCCACCCAAAGCCCCATATCCTGGGCGCTCATTTTGAAGTGGGGAAGCCCGCGACAACAAACTCTGCAGTTCTGAGAAACCTACAAGCACGCTTGGAATTTTTTTTTCCAAAAAAAAAAAAATCAATTCTGGCATCATATTTAGACTTCAAGTGACCTCAGACGGACCGGGAACGCTTTCACACCAGCGAGGCCCCTGAATGAGAAAATAATCTCTTTACAGTTTTTTTTCCCCTCTCTCTCTCTTCCCCCTTCAAGTGGCTGGAACCCCTTTTGTTCCAGGGCCTCCCTTGAATGGTGTTGCTAATAAGCCTATTAATGGGCTTCCACGGCCGAGTGTGAATAGGTAAATAAGCCCCAATCTGTTGAGGTTCTGGGGCGAGGGCAGAAAAGCCAGCAAGAACTAAAGGGGACAGTTTGAACTGAGCCACCGAGGCCAGCACAGGTTTCGGCTGAAAGAAGCGCCAGACAAGGGCGCAATTCACCGTCCTCCGCCCCCCGCCGGGGCCCCTTTCTTCCCAATTTTCCCCCCTTTACAAAATGTCTTGAGTAGTCATCCCCCCTTTTCTTCCCCGAAAAGCCCTCGGGACGCCCTTCTTTCTTCCTCTCTAGTAATGATACATCAATGGAAGGACACCAGAGCCCTGTCCCCAAACGTCTCCAAGAAACAAATTGCGCTGCTGGCCCGTCGGGGCTGGGAAGCGAGAGGCGAGGCGGGTGGGACCCTCGCTGCCACGGGCCCTCTCTCCTCTCTCCTCTCTTCTTGTTTCCTCCTCCTCCTCCTCCTCCTCCTCCTCCTCCTCCTCCTCCTCCTCCTCCTCCTCCTCCTCCTCCTCCTCTCCCCTCTCCCCTCTCCCCTCTTCTCTCTCTCTCTCTCTCTCTCTCTCTCTCTCTCTCTCTCTCGGAAATTTTCCTTTCAATAATTTACTTTTTAATGGTGGCTGCTGAGAAGTTAGATGAATAAGGGTTGTGACATTTAAGGGCTCCTAAGCCCTGCCCATGGGCGCGGGAACTGCCTGCAACACCATGAATCTCATTCCTTAATTGACATCTCAATAACATCCACCGCATGAAAGAAGGACCCAAGAGCAGGGATCCAGCCTGTCCAGGGCTGTGGTAAGGCCACTTACTCCCAGGTTAGTCGGGGCCAGGGAGGGGCAGGATCGCTGGCAGCTCCTGCCCTACTTTAATAGCTGGCATTTAACTGAAGCAAAATCACCCATTGATTCCACTGCAGAACATGCTCAAAGCTTCTAAACTTAGAACTGGGCCCTGAATCTCTAAGCCAAGGACTTCCCTGGGGATAGTCCTTCCTGAAGCATACTTCACCAGCGAAGCTCAGGCAGCACACTTCAATAACTGGGTGACTTGGGGCCAGTTGCTTGAGTCCTCTGAGTCTTCCATCTTCTTAGCTGCAAAATGTAGAAAAGAAAGGTTCCTACATGTTAGCGGCTGAGTGGGCTCACTAAAAGGATGGATGAGTTACGACAGGACCAACTCGAAACATTTTGGTTCAGATGCTGGTCAGTGTTTTGAGAAATCCACCCTTGGGTGAGAATCTGTGTTTCCTCCTGGGACTACTGGGAGGATTAAGAGCTGCAAACTACCAACCCTTCAACATTATTATTATGTTAGCTATTATGTTGTTGTTCTGAAGCTGATTTTAATAGCCTGAGGCCACTGCAGCCCACATCTCCTCCCACTCTCCTGGTCCTGCAGAACCTGGCCTGGCCACCTGAGGTGAGACTTGTCCTGGGAAGGCAGCCTCAGCTCCTGTCTTGAATACGGTCCTGAGCGAGGCCTTGCTGCAGTCGTGGGGACCCCTTGTCCCCCACAGGGGAACCTGCAGGGGCCCAGGGAGGCAGAAAGTACTTTTCACAAGGGAGGACACATCTGGACCCAAAGAAAGAGCTTCTTTGAGACTTTGCAGGGAATCTGAAACAAAACTGCCCACTGTGCTCTGCCTGGTTACTGTGTTTCTTCTGGTTTGAGAGACATGACAGTGACTCCTAAGGAGACCCAACACTGTGAGGGAGTACACAGGAGAACACCCTCAATCACCCAACCAGGGGATTCCACCCACCGAAGTCAGGGGATAGGCCACTCTCTCCCCATAGAACTGAGATATTTTCAGGAGAACTCATTACTTCCCCAAATATTTGTATTTCCAGGAAATAATCACCCACACCAGGGGGTCCACCTCCCTCCCTTTCAGTGCTCCAAGAAGCATTTGGGTTAGGGTTATGGTTGTAAATGCCTCAAAGAATTTTCAAGTTCAGGTGCATTAGATGCTGCCACACCTCTTTTCACATGCCTATAGTTTGTCAGTTGAACCTGCATGGTCTTCAAAATAGGGAAAGAATTCAGGGCCAATTTGTGGCTCATAGGATAATACTTATTCATAATATTTTTCAAATATATGGAAGTGGGAAATGTTTATAAATTGCAATTACTAAGGCTTGTGTTGGAAAAGTTGACCCTTAAAAGTCTTACACACTCACACACACACACACACACACACACACACGCACACACACATCTTCTACACACTTGTCATTTACCAAAAATGACCAAGTCTGGGGCTGGGGCTGGGGCTGTGGTAGAGTGCCCGCCTAGCACTTCAAGTCCCTGGGTTCAGTCCTCAGCACCACATAAAAATAAGCAAACAAAAGAATGACCAAGTCTGTCACTCAAAATGCAAGGGAGCAGCAATTTGGGAACCCTGATTGCATTCTGGGACCACTACAAAAGATAACTGGGAGCATCTTCAAGTGTCTGGATATCAGGGATTGTTGTTCATTTGCTTAGGTAAGATTACGGCAGTTTGGTTTTGTTGGAAAATGCCTGTGTTCTCGGTAGATCCATGCCAGTCTAAGGATGAAACGTCTGGGTGTTTGTACCCAGTGGCTCAGGAGAAAGGGCACAAACACAAAGATGAACAGAGGTGTCACTCATAACGTGTCCCAGCCTCAGCGTACAGTGCTTGCTGACTTTTTGGACTGACTAATTTCATAATAAAAAGCTGGAGGAAATACCTAGGGAGGATATTTGGGACTCTGGCCTCAAAGCTGACCTCTTGTGCCACATGCCCCCTGGGGCCTTTGGCTCCTGCATCTGCCAATCTGACCTTATGAAGGAAAAGTGACTGGTCAATTAACTGATTAGCCAAGCCAGTCAGATGTAAGGTCTACAAAGCCCAAAGCCTCCAGGTATTTGACAAGCAAAGTGGGGAGCAGAAACAGCCCCGGGGCCAGGACATGCAAGACTTGGGTTTTCATCCTGGTATTGTCAAAGGGCTACTGTGTGATTCTGGGGAAGTCACTGAGCATGCTCCAACCTACCCTCTTTTGCATAATTGAGGTGCGCCCCCCAACCCCAATTTAAAAGATAAACTTACATAGGATCTCTGGTCCTTCTCTGAACATTCCCTGCCTCCACCTTGAGGTCCAAAGAAGCTGGGACTTGTCTTTACACATCACTGAAGGCTGGCCTGGTGATACAGGAACTCAACGTCCACTGTCCACTTTACAGTATTTTGAAACCACAGTCTAGGAACACTGCAGTTGATCCCTGTCCACTGGTAACGAGTATCTACCGGAAAAGTCCTGTAATCCTGGCCGGTTGCTGTTAGGAGCAATTTATGGCATGTCATTTCTTTGTTGCAAAGACTGCCATGCCCTGCCATCCCCCCCACTCCCCACTTCAGGACCACCTCCACCGCACAACGCTCCCAGGGGACCAGAGAGAAACTGCACAAGAGGCTTCAGCCAGGGGGGGCAGATTAGGAAGAAGTATCAGGTTCCCTCCCCTCGTAGGCTCCCACCCCTCCTCTGCCACCTCCCTCCTGAAGCTCTGCTTTCCAGCTAGCCAATGTGATTAATTAAAGCTAAATTAGCTAAGAGATAAGTACATCTTAAACTTGGGCCCCGCGGTAGCACCAGCCACCCCCCAAGGGCTCCATGACCACACGTGGCTGGGGCAGCCATATTGGACAGCGGAGACCTGACGGGATACTACCATCATGGTAGATGCCGTGCTGGACTGCACTGGGGGTGTCCCTGCTTCCCACTCCCACCTCCAGGAAGTCCCCAGGATCTGCTTCTGCCTCCCTGCCCCAGGTCCCCTGCGCTCACCACCTGGGACTACTCCCATGCCTTGGACGTGGGCACTTGGGCTGCCAGAGAGGTTTAGAGACAAGAATTCCATTTCTCAGGAGAGCAATACGGGAGACACACGGGGCAGGTCTTGGCTTAACAAACACAATACCTGGTTCACAGGAGGGTTCCATTACATGAAGGGATTTGGCCGGCAGCATCCCCTCCAGATCCTGGGCACCCTTGATGCAGCCCCTGGTCTCAGAGGGACTTTCTACAGGTCCTAAATTTCTCTCTGAGTGGGTTGCTGTTCCCTCAGCTCCTTAGAAACAGCAGGGCCCTGAGCCCTGGAGAAGAGGGGAGGGGGCTACCGACTGCCACGCTGGAGCCCTGGGGGAACCAGGGAAACTGACCTGGGGCGATCTCAGGGAGGAAGGGATTCAGGGGGACCCCTAGATTATCATATCAGGAGAGGCTCGGCCTCCCAGGGCTGGCTCTGCCTGGCTAGTTGGGGCAGTTGAGGGCTGTGACTGCACCCAGCAGACCCTCCATAGATTGATGGTGACGTTTCTCACTGGTGGCATCTGGGAAGCCATTACACAGGGTTTGCACACAGTGGATGATGTATGTTTAGAAGTGAGGGCAAGGCCATTTTAGGGCGAGGCCAATGATCTGATCTCCACAGATCATTCTTTTCTGTGGATTTGTGTGGTTTTGTTTAACTACTTCCCGAGGGGGCCTGTCTACTTTGTCCAAAGGTGAAAAGAAGTTCCCTTTAATAAACTGAAGGGAGAAAATTGATGCTGCCAGGATCCTGGTAAACTCCGGGAAGGAGCCAGAGAATACAGAGCAGGACGCGTCGTAAAACCACAGACCCAGTAACCCTTTTAGAGTCCCAGCGCTCTCATATTTGTCCCCAGGATGCGGGGAAAGGCCATCAAGGGGGCGGCGATTTCTTTAACAGACTTCTAGGCGAAGCCTTGAGAAAAAATTAACTCCTTCCCGGGAGGGTGAGGGGCGCCCTATCCTGCAAGCAGGTGGCTCCGGGGGAGGCCCAGGGATCCTTTGTTCTCCCTGCTCTGTGGAGGGACTGCGCAGAGGGCGCCAGCGCCCCCTTGTGGCCATAAGCGTCAGCGCACGGGGGTACAAGGGGCGGGTGGCCAGGCGGGATGAAAGAGGGGGCTGCCAGGCTGCCAGTAGTGGTCTCCCATGCACCCCGCCCGGCCTCGAAGTCTTTCAGGTGCAGGAGATGAGCGATGGGTGTCAAGGCGGGTCGGCAGCAGGTATGCAAGAGCTTGCCCCAAGGCAGAATTCTGCAAGGTCCCTGGGCTTTCTCCTGTCTACACAGTGGCTTTGCTCTAGGGAGCCCTGCAGTTCCTTCTCTTGGTGGCATCTTTCCATCTGGATGTATGAGGCTGAGAAGCACTGCTGCAGCCCAGGCTTAAGCCAGCTTCTACTCTGGCCCATGTCCACCTGGACAGCCAGCATCCCTTCCCACCAGCTCCCCTCCCACCCAAGCCAATCAGTGCCCAGCTCTGGGCTGACGTTTCTTGAGAGTTAAACACCTCCCTGCTTCCTGGCATCACCACCATCACCCTAGAACAGGAGCTTTAGGACCCTGGGTTTTCCTATCTCTTCTCTGCCTGCCACCCGCCCTTTCATCAGGTCATCCAGAGCTTTTGGGACTCCCCACTTGCAGAACAACAGCAACTGCCCGTGAGCACGGAGTGGGTGCCTGCTGGAGGACACTAGGTTCCAAGCAGCTGCAATCATGGCTTCAATGGGTGTTCACATTTCAGTTACAAGGACCCTATGAGATTGCCCTCTTTGACCCCCAAGGTAATGGGGGGCTGTGGAGACAGAGTTTGGTCAAGTTTGCAGGGTCACAGGAAAAAGTGTGGCTTTGGCGTTGTATTTCCCTGTGGTGGCGGGAGGGGATGTATCCCGGTCTCACCTGTGTCCAGATATGGCGTGGGCCCTACATCTGCCCCTTCCTGCCACAGTCTCCTCTGCAGAATGAGGTATCAAAGTTGGCGTTCCAGATCTATAGCTTCCAACATCTGCAGATGAGACAATAAGTGGAGGGAACATTGTATCTGCAATGAACATGTGTAGACTTTGTGTGTGTCATTACTCTCTAAACAAGACAGAACAACTATTACAGCATATTTATGCTGTATTAAATATCTAGAGATAACCTACAGCATCTGGAAGGATGTGTGCAGGCTATATGCAGACACCCTGCCATTTTATACCAGAGCCTGGAACATCTCCAGATGTTGGCATCTATAGGTGGTCATGGAACCAGCACCCCACAGACAGGTACCAAGGGAGGATGGAATGCTGAGACCTATTTCACAGAGGCTGTGCAGATTGGATAAAGTGCCTCAGTGAAGTGCTAGGTTCCTGGTTAATGATCAATACATGTTTTCTGGTGTCATTTCCAGACTAGGGGCCTTCAGACCTCCCTTGCTGGACCCCATCCCAACCCTGGCCTTACTTCCTGGTACTTCTCTTTGCTGTGACCCTGGACAAGTCTTTCGACCCTTTTGAGCTTCTGAGTCTTTATTTTTAGGCTGTGACTATTGGATTAACCGTTGTCAGGATTTACCTCTAACGCCGTGGATCCTGGTGTGGCTTACTACGCTGTCTGGGGCAGAGAGTTTGTTCTCTTTTTTCCAAAGGTCCCTCAACATCACACGGAAAGTCATTCCCTTGTTAGCTCATCTTTGTAGTCAGCAGATTCTTCATTTTATCCAACCAAGCCTTCATTTGTTTTAAATCCCCTTTGTGCTATCTTCTGTGGACAAGGAAAGGATCCATTTATTTTCTCTGTAAAAATCTCCTTTATGCTTCAAATCAGAAATAAAAGACGATTGTTGGTCTTTTGTCTCCAAATAAGACACAACACCACTTAGAACACAGAAGGTCTGATTGCCAAATTTAGCTGATAAAAACACAGAAAGCCAGGGCTGGGGTTGTAGCTCAGTGATAGAACACTCACTTGGCACACGTGAGACACTGGCTTCCATCCTCAGCAGCACATAAAAATAAATAAAATAAAGGCATTGTGTCCATCTACGACTAAAAATATTTTTTAATCATTTTTTTGCAGAATGCCCAATTCAATTTTAATTCCAGATAATAAAAAAGTTTTAGTATAAATGAGTCCCTGACATTACATGAGCAAATATTGCACGGTACCTATACACATTAGAACAAAATTAATTGTATTCTCCTATGGCGGCTGTATGCTAGGTAGGAGCCCTTCTCTCAGGACAAGTGGTCAGGGCAAGTTCAGGGGGGCAGACATTCCTCCCACAACCACTGAGAACTCCCTCCATCCCAGACCTAGGCCAGAGAAGTCCTTCAAGTATGGGGGACAGGCCTGACCAGGAGCTCCGCACTGTCTCCCCTGGCGTTGATTTCCAGGGCCACTCTGTGGCAGTTCAGGCCTATTTCTAGGTGGTTGATTTATGGATTGACAGCGCCATGTGGATATATGGCAATGATGATAATCATCTGTTATAAATCAATCGTGTCTCCTCTTGGATGAAGTGCCGAGCCCTGGGGTTGAGCCTGAGCCTCTGAAATGTGCAGCTGTGATCAGTTCTTGCCACAGTGATAGCCTCCACACCCCAGGCCATCACAGCACGGGGTTCACCAGGAACGAGACAGAGTGGTCACTGCCAGCAGGTCTCCTGGTTTCTGCCTTCTTGCCCAAGGCTAGTGTGGGGACCTGGGAGGGACCAGCAACAGAGCCTGTGCCAGCAGCCCCTCAGCCACCATGGCTGACTCCCTCACCCCTCTTCTGCCGTCTGATGAGGAGCTGAGGGGTAAACGGAGCCCTTGTTGAAGATGGAGACAGGTGAGCTCCTACTGTAGATGTGCCTGCCCCGGCTCCCTTTCTGGCTGTTTCCGGCGCCGGCTCTGCTGCTCTTCTAGGCTTTGGTCCTCAGAACCTGCCTTCTGCTACCCCAGCAATCTCCGTGACTCCACCAGAGTCAGCCACCTGCTGTCAGCACCACCCGAAGCCATCTCAACCTGAGGGACCACATGTCACATCCAGTACCGCTAATCCAGACTCAGTTCACCTACTGCCTACCACTGCCACAGATTCCTTAGCTTCGAATGGGCAAGCCTTGGGGACTTGGGGTCAGCAGACCTGGGTTTCCGTCTCTGAACTTGGGCAAGCTCACCTAACCTCTTGTTTACTCAGCTCTTCCACTCTGCCACTAAGAGGAACCAACTAGAACAACTGTGGAGGAGGAAACGTTTATTTGAGTCCTGCTGCTCCTGGCTGGAGAGAAAGGAAGGGGCTGACTCGACGGCAGCAAGGTTCCCAAGAAAAGCAATTTGGGGACAAGAAATTGCAACCTCTGCCTCTCCTGGTCCGATGACAATCCATCTGGTAAGTGTAAACTGCTCTTCCTAGAAAGAAAAATAGCATTCGAGCCCTCTTGCCAAGCTAGCCTTCCAGGGGCCATAGCTCTGGGGCCGGCTTGCCAGGGCTGATTCCCCTTGCTCACTCATGTTACCTGCCCTGAGATGCAGAGGAAGAAGAAAGGTCTGATCCATCCCTTCAGCAGCCCAGGGGTCTGGCTCCGGGGTTTTCGGACGTCCGCATTTAATAAATTAAAACACGTGCAGACGCAGAGTGGTCCCCAGCCGCCACGGAGTTTCATGGAGAGCAAAGAATGACCTCCAAACACGTTAGCATCCTGACCTCTTCTCATTTCCGGAAACGTCCTTGAGCTCACTTCCCCAGGCACTCATGGGAAGGGAGCTGGAGGAGAACGAGGGACAGCTGTCGCTGCTGGGGTAACAGAAGGGACAGGCAGGCCCCTCAGGACACTGCTTCTCCAGGCTCTCCACTGGGAGAGGAGGGCTTGCCAGGGGCCAGCCTGATCTGGGCATCCACAGAGCCTAACACAGGGCCTGGGAACAAGCATTAATTGTGGAGTGAACACATCAATGAAATGATTTGCAACTGCCAGAGAAGATTCTGGAAGCTCTCCCCAGTGCATAGAGCTTTGGTCTCAACCCCACCCAGTGCCAGAAGCAGGCTGCCCGCCTCCCACAGGCTCACCCCAAGGCCGGGCTGAGGGCAGAGTGTGCAGGAACGTGGGGCCGTCGCTCAGCTGCCGCGGGTCAGGGCCCAGTGCGGCAGCCTCTTGGGGAGGCAGAGCCGTGTGCAGCTGTTTATGTGATGTGTATCTGGTGGATAAATAAACTTCATTTTCTGGGGCTGCCAATCTCTAAACATGCAGAAATATACATTCGCTCAGAAACTTTTAAGAAAATAAACAAATGTGGTGTGTTTGAATCTTCCTAGCGCCACAGCCCAGGTCCACAGCTACTTGCCTTTCAGCTGGTTAATGAGCCTGGTTTATGGATCCCCTCCTGTGGGCCTGTGTGAAGAAGTTCCGCTCGGAGGAAACACGGGAGGCTGTGGGGGAGGGAGTGGCCAAGCAGCAGATCCTTCCAGTGAGTCCACCAGCTCCAGCCAGGCAGGCCTGAGGCGCGAGGCAGGTGACCTTCATGCGCCCAGCATCTGCTGCTGCCAGCCTGTCAGCCTGCACAGCGAGGCACCTGGGCAGTGAGCTGGGCCTCCGCTTCATAGTGACTGAGGTCCTCAGGTGGGCATCTGCCCCCCTGTGGGACACACCGACAGGAGGAGGAGGGAGATTTGGTTGTGGGGTTCATCTTTCTCAATCTCAGGCTGGAAGGAGGTGCCAGGAAAGCTCACCACTTCCTGCCTTGACTTGAGCCACGACAGAGAATTTAGTCCTGCAGCACCGTTGAGGACGTACTCACCCTGGGTCCCCTCAGGCCCCTGCAAGGCAGTGACTTAGCTCTCGTTCATTCGCTGAGAGCTGCATGGCAGTGGGCCCTGTTCTTTGGGCCCATTGGTCACACAGTGGTTGGTGCTCAGAAAGCATTTGACTGTTAGAGGTTCATGGTCCAAGGACACAGAGGCTGGGCTTCGGAAGATGGAGACCCAGACACATCTCAAGGGTTTGGCCAAGGCTTCACCTAGCAGGTGACAGAGAAAAGGGACCTGGAAATGGGTCTGATCCTGGATGGAGGGTTCCCATCTGTGGGGGCTGCATCTTGTCCACACATTAGCTTATAGGGTCCAGGGGGGCGGATGGGGAAGGGAGAAAGAAGGGAAGCAGAGGGGACCCTCATTCAGAGGGCCCAGAGGCTCATTCTGACTCACAAGGTTTGCCCTTGGTGTTGGGCTTGGGCCCTGCCCCTCCCCTTCCCACACACTCCAGGCAGAAGGAGCCGCCATGTCCCTGAAACCAGAAGGATGTCAGGGCCTGTTGCTGCTGTCACTTGGACATGGCCAGGGACACTGGGGGGCATAAGGGAATCCCTGTGGATGCCAAGGAGGTGCTCTGCTCCTCCCTGGGGGCTGAGGAGTCGTTCCCTCTGTCCCTGTGAGGGCTGGCAGCAAGGGCCGCTGTGGGTAAGTGCTCTCTGCTAAAAAGGAGCCCCTGCCCGCCCTCCCCAAGGCCATGTCATCCTCAGGGACAGCTTATGGACAACAACTGGTGTGGGGTGGGGTGACCAAGCCCTCCTGGTTGCCCAGACTGCCCCAGTTGTCAGATCAGAGGGCCCACATTCCAGGAGCCCCCAATTCTGCCATATTGGTCAGCCTAGCTGGTGGGGTGGGGCTGGGACCCAGAGCTCGTCCAGTGAGTGACAACTCTGAGGGCTCCTGTGGTGCCTGGCCATGACCACGGCCCAGTTCATTTGCACCAGTCCTGCTTCTCCAAGGCTGAGAACCCGAGGTCAGCCCTCTGTGAGCCCCTGTGCCCGAGCCCCAGTCCCAGAGTCTGTTCCAGGGTGCCCGACTTAAGGCAGGAGGTTTGTGGCAGTGCTGGCTTCTTAGGGTTACTTAACAGACAGCAGGTGAGGCTTACCAGGGAGCCGCGGAAGCAGTGACACTGGACAGGGATGGTCACACCTGCATGTGAAACGAACGGTGGGCAGGGTGTGCTGCAAGGATCTGTTGGCTCTAACACGGGAGCGATCACCAGCCAGGTCCAACTGTTGCTGGCGATCCACGGCCCGGCCACGCACCAGCTTAGTAAGAAATGAGGAGAATGAGTCCTCTGCCTCCGAAATCTCGTTAGCAAGCTCAGCTCTGCATTTCTCCACTGGCTATTGTTGCATAACAAATGATCCAAAATGTAGTGGCTTAATGTGACAACCGCTCACTATCACAGAGCCCTGGGGGCTGACGGCTCAGCCAGGGGGTTCTTCAGCTCTCCCGTGGTGCGACGCTGATCCAGAGGCTCAGGGGGCTGGAGGCAACCCACCCTCCTTCACACCGTGGCCAGCAGCCCATGCCAGCTGTTGACAGAGCGCCTCACTCCCTCCATCTGCCTCTCCACCGCTGATCTCCTCAGCAGAAGCCTTCCAAGAGTGAAAAGCTGGGCTGGGGATGTGGCTCAAGCGGTAGCGCGCTCGCCTGGCATGCGTGCGGCCCAGGTTCGATCCTCAGCACCACATACAAAGATGTTGTGTTCGCCGAAAACTAAAAAACAAATAAATGTTAAAAAAATAAAAAGAATGTGCTTTAAAAAAAAAAAAAGAGTGAAAAGCTATAGCTCTCTTAAGCCCTGGCCTTGAAAGTTGCATCCTGCACATCTTACCAAGCAAAGCAAGTCAGAGGTGGGCTCAGAGTCCAGCAGAGGAGCAGAGTCCTCGCCCTTGGCGGGAGGTGTGACAAGCACCCACATCTTTACCCCCATAGGTGGCCCTGTTGGGGGATGACGAACTCCCTCCACTTTGGCCACATTGTTATGGTGGCTCGTGGGCTGAGGGCTCACTACGAAGGGGCAGAAGGATCAGTCAGCTCCAGCTGGCCAGGGGACTGGCATTCTGGAGGTGCAAAGCCACGGAAAGTGGCTTTCTCCTCACCTTTGCCTCGACATGCGAGATGGGCGGGAGTGCTGGCTTGGCTCCAGCCTGGCCTCACCACTCTTTCCTTCTCTTTTTGGATTTGGATGCTCCTGATGCAGACAGGGGCCTCCACTGGTTGCACACGCCTGCTTTGCGATCAGGTCTGCCTTGCGATCAGGCCAGGAAAGCCACTTCCTCTCTGAACCTTTCAGTTCCAAACTCCAAACGCGTTGTCCAACACCTGTTTTCCACAAGTGACAGTGCTGTAAACTAACTAAAGTGAAGCTGAATCCTAGGGCTGATTCCTGTGTGGTAAGTTACCACTACAGAGACAGAGCGCACGGGAAATTTCGAGAGTCTCTCACATACTTCTGGTTTTTAACTCATTTCACCTCTCCCTGCCTGGTTTCATGTACACACACTGCAGATGTTACATCTCCAGCCCACCAGGGACCTCTGAGCTGGGCCCTTGAGGACCCCTGCACAACCAGGAGGCCAGCTCTAGCAATTTCTGGGCAAATAGGGAGGTAGGGGTGAGTGTCAGAAATAGCGTCAAGAACCTCCCCGGCAACTAATGTGAAAACCACACCAGACTTCCAGAAAGTGTCTGCTCAGCCCCAGGGCAACTCCAGAGCCCAGGAAGGCAGAGCTGCTGCCTATGGCTCTCCAGTGTGGACAGCCACCGCCCATGAGTGTCTCTGCTCCTCCCTGCAATTAACATGTAGCCATTAGCTGCTGTCACCACAGAATTTTCTACTTTCTTTAGCAAGGCTTTCCCAGGCAAATCTGAAATCAAACAAAAGGGACCAAAAACGGACCGTGGGTAACCACGTGAAGGCTCATCAGGGAGATGCGGATAAATAGACTTTGTGTAAACAAACCTGCAGTGAGGATCAGAGAAACCCAGGCAAGTTCCACCAAGTGACAGACTCGTTTATCTTTATTCATTCAACCAACATTTACCAGCACCTGGCATGCCAGAACCCGGGATAGGAACAAATGGGAACATGCCACCCCTGTCACCAGGCACAATGCCATTGGGTGGAAGCACAGGGGTTGGAGGAGCAATGACCCAGCGAGGGGCCTGGGAAGAGCAGGTCTCCTTGCTGCAAAAGAACCCTGCGGTAGTTCTGTGATTCCATTAAAAAAATTGTTTCTGCAGCTATAAATCAAAGTCCTATCTGAAAAAGTGACATAATTTGAACAATTGATTCCAGGGCCCATGCCATCTGCAGCTGCATTTTGATCACCTGCCATCCAACATGTGACGGCAACATGGCCACCAAATATCCTACAAAGGTTGCTTCAAATTTTGTAGCACTGAAGAATTGTCAGTAAATGGACACTTGATCATGGAGAAAAGCTGCTTCTCTGTGGTTCAGCCCCCGGCATCTGTGGGTTGAGTGGGTCATGGCTGCTTAGATTTTTGCTTGATCAGAAGACAGAGCCATCCCGGGACATGGACAAGAGCTGCGCATCTCCCAAGGGATGCAGCTGTCACCCAGCTCGGCCTGTGGAGGGCAAAGGGCAGGTCTCTGCCGTCTCTGGCTTCAGCATTTCTACTTGCAAAACTAGGTGGGAGGCATTGGTGGACGAAAGGTGGAAGAAAGGACGAGGGTGGAGGCTGGGGTTCGAAGGGCCTCTGGCTTCTAGGCCTTGGATCCCTGCCTTCTGCAGGAGGACAGCCATGTCCCAAGGCAGGTACCACTCATGCTTCAGGGTCCCCTCAAGCTTAGGGAATGTTACAAGGGCAGAGGCTGACTCAGTAGTCCTGGGGTGGGCCAGGATTCTGCATGCCCAGCGGGCTCCTAGGTGCTGCTGCGGCTGCTGGTCCAGGGGCCACGTGCTGTGTGATGAGGGAGGCTGGGGAGGGGCCAGCAGAGACCCACGGACCATCTGGAGTTGTGAAGCTGGCCTGGGCCATGGCTCCATCAGTCGCCAACATGGAGAGCTGCACTAGAGCTCAGAGGTGCTTCGACCAGTTGCTAGGGCTGCCAAGACACTCAAGCAAATAAACCTGCCTCTGCCAATCAATCAATCAATGAACCAATAAATAAAATATACAGCTATATATCTTCCAGTTGGGTGTGTGGTATGGCAGAGGCAGGACAGTGCTGAGATCTATGGAAGATGGGTTTTAGGTGGCCTTGACCTGAAACCACAAGATGCATCTGGGCACCCAGCAACTTACCCACCTTTGGTTTCCCCTTCATTCCTAAATCCTTGAGAGCTGTACTTAGCCCTCAGGTCCTGAGGGTGCTGAGGAAGTACACACATGTGGACTTGACAGCACTGGAGCCCAGCTCTCCCGCTGACCAGCACCCACCCCCCTAGCCCCCGCACCCCCGGCTCTGGGAGTCCCATATAGGCTCGGGGCCAGGATCGTCCCTCTGTTTTCCTTGCAGTGTCCTGGGGCCGGGAAGGAGACGGGCACTGCTAATACAATGAGCAGTCAGATCAGACACCCAGTGGAGGTTACCCAGCCTCGAAATGGACAAGCTGAGACCCCTAGCTGCAAGTGGAGAGCCAGCTCAACTTGACGGACAATGTGGCCGTTATCCTGGGGATTCGGCCCAGCATCAACGAAACCACAGCAGAGGGAAGGACACTGACCAGGAGTCATGGAGGAGGAAGGCGTGTATACGCATCTCTCAAAGCTGGTGTCCAGAACAACGTCTAACCCTCAATGGACCCTCCTCAAAGGACGAAGCTCCTACACCTACCACCTCCTTTTCACTCACACCTTCTCCAGGGACCTGTCTCAATGTCCCTGTGTGGAACAAACCAGTTGTACCTGAAAAGCAGTGCTGCTGCCTCTTTAAGCCCCTTGTAGATCTCTCCGATTCTCTTTGGCATCAGGGTTGGGCATCTCTGGGAACCTGACCCGCATCTGTGCAGGATAAAGACAATTACCAAGTTGAAACATGCCCTGCACCCAGCACACCTACTAAATTAATGCTTTACTTAAGCTAATGCTCCTGATTATTCCGGCTCCCCGGTGTGCCAAGCTGAAAAGGCGAGGCCACTCACTATCAGTCTCCCTCGAGGCCCGGCCGGTGCCGGGGCCTAAGTCATGATGCTTCAGCTTATTAGCAATAACCAACTTCACATGCAGAGCGGTTTTGAACTTGTTTCTAGAGAGCTCGCTGGGCCACAGAATAGAACAGCACAGCAGACACTCTACAAATGTTTCTGTAGGTGGTGGAGCACCTGGTGGAGCCCCGTGGCCAGTGTGGAAGCTGGCTGGGCAGCAGGATCTTGTCTGAGCGTCACCTCTGCGGTGTGGCCTGAGGGTGCCTCAGCTTAGGTCTTCACAAGCTGAATCAATTACATGACATCATAGTCTACAGGCACATTATCTAGCAATGAGGAAGTACTTGACACATGCTAGCTGTTGAAGGTGACGTGCACACTGTTGCCCAGCGGGAACACTTATGGTTATGTGGTCACCAGAGCCATTGCTGTTTAAAAGACAAGATTTGTAGCAATCACCAAGTTCAACCTGTGGACACGTACAACTGGTGAGCCCTGAACAGGTTAAGAGTGACCTGAAGTCACATTGCCTATCAGCAGAACCCGGGTTGGGGCACACTGGTTCTGGCCCAGGTTCAGGTCCCCTCCGTGGACGCTAAGCTCCCAGAACATGGCTGAGAGGAGTTGTGTGGAGGCAGTCTCTGACCCTCACCAAGGTTCTGTAGGGTCCTAATTACAAGAACAGTGAACTTCAGAGAAGTTGAGAAACTTGGCTGTGGCTCAGGGGTAGAGCGCTCGGCTAGCACATTTGAGGACCTGGGTTCGATCCTCAGTACCGCATGGAAATAAATAAAATAAAGGTATCATGTCCAACTGCAGCTAAAAAATAAATATGAATATTTTTTTTTAAAAAGATGTATTACCTACAACAGACTCTCTTCAAACAAGTTTCCCCCCAAAACAAGTCTGCTCAGCATGCTGCCTGTAAAGATATGTTTACAGAATTTCTCTTGGATCTCTGCTTTACACACGCCTTTACTTGCTAAAAACATAACCCAGATTCCCTCCCCTCCCCTGTTCTGAGTCCCACACACAGTGTGATTGTCATATTTTGTATCTCCAACACACCCAGGGTCTTATCAGGTGTCCACATGTGGACTGAGTTTCTTCTCAAGAGGCTGAAGTTTCTCTCTAGTCTTTATGGATCTGACTGCGGCAAAAGGCACTCCCCTCTTCCAAGCCAGGCTGCCAAGGAAAGGCCCCCGCAAAGCACCCCCACACCCCCTCTGCAGAAAAGAAGCCTCTGCTTGTTAGAGGACCTGTTAAGTGATGGCCAGACTGTTCAAACGCTGAGGCTGAAACCCAAGGGCGCTCTGCGGAGGCTGGTGATTTTCAGCAGAGCGCGCTTGTGCAGATCTGTCTCGCGATCCCTTTCCTGCCAGTCGGTTTCCCCGGGTATGGAGAGCCGGTGGCTTCCACCACCTTTTTCTGCTCATGTTTCCTTCCAGCAGTTTTTAAACCAGAGACGAAGCTCCTCTTATCTAGGAAGGCTTCTAGAATTCCCCGGCTCTCCCGCTGCTTCTGATCCTGCTGCATGTGACTGGTTGGCGCTGTGCGTGCATTTCCCGGAGAAGACTCGAGCCTCCGAAAGCAACCACGAAATGACCCCTCCTGGTTAGTTTTGCCATAGCTCAATTATTTTGGAAACAAACCAAAGTTGACTGTGGGAAATCTTGCTAAAAATAGTAAATGGTCAAAGCGGAAGAGTTCCACTATTAATTAAGACAATTAATTCTGCAGCAGTAATGGTCTTCATCATCTCCCAAGGAAACGACTTGCTCACGGCCCTTCCCAACTCGCCATGCGGGGCCTGCTGGGCTGCTGATTTCTGGTGGATTCTTATGGGGGTAGGGACTGGGGGGAGCTGGAAGCTCCTAGGCCACCTGGGAGTCATTGGGTGGGAAGAATCCAAACAAGTCCCTTTAGTTGGTGGCTCCCTTCATTAGGAGAAAATCCCCCGGATGCTTACCCAATTTTCCCTCATGTTACTGCACCAAAGCCTTGTGTTAGAACCGGCAGGTAGACTCTGCTTCCAGGATTGGACGGGAGTGTAATAAATGACACAGTGCACAGGCTACCTAGATCCGGAGGCCTGCCTTAGATCTTCGCCATCATCTTGTTCCAACTCTGTTTCATGCAGTCAGCTTGTATTATTGAGCGTTTGCTGTCTACCAGGTACAGTTCTAAGGTCTGTACACACACTCTTTTTTAAAAAAATTCTTGTGGCAAAATGGACCTAACATAACATTTACCAGATTAGGCATTTTTAAGTGCAGCTTTGGTGGCATTAAGTAAGTCACATCAAGGTACCACCATCGCCCCCATCCTGGAACCTATTTGTCACCCCCAACTGCACACACCCACCCTCTCATCCTGTGAGATGAAGTCTTAACCCCCACAGACGGTGAAACTGAAGCAGAGCATTGAGGGAGCCAGCATCTCTTTAAGGAGATGGTGACGTTGGGACCTGGTTCTGCAGCAAACCAGGCAGTAAATGAAGAATTAGCACTCGGAGGCAAAGCCGCACACCCTTACTAAAAACACCGTGTTTATGACTCTCAGTGAGAGCTTGGTAAACATCTTCTGAAAAGATCGTTAGAAATAACTTAGGCTTCCCAGCTCGTCCCATCTCGGCTGCAAGGACCCTCTGCCCCAGAACAGAAGCAGCCACAGAGCTTCCACGTGAGTGGGCGTGGCTACATGGGGTGACAGACACTGAAGTTTAAATTCCATATAAGTTTTTCTATTGGCAAAATACAATCACAACATTTTACCCTTTGAACCATTTCGAGTGGTTGAAGCCCCTTCGCAAGGCTGAGCGACCTCCCACCACCCACCTCCAGCGCTTTGTCAACTTCCCCAAGTGAAGCTGCTTCTATTAAAACCACCCCCCATCCCACAGCCCCCAGCAAGTTTCCTATCTCAATGAACTTGGACATCTAGGGGCCTCGTGGAGGTGGAATCGTGTAGTATTTAGCTTTGGGGGTCTGGTCTGGCTTATTGCACTCCACATAATGTGAATTTCATATCATTATCATCTGTCACAAAATATCATTCTTTGATTTTTTTCCAGTGATTTAAAGATGTAAAACCCTCTCCCACCTCAAGGGCTATGTGAAAGCAGGTGGCCGTTTCGATTGGGCCCATCGGCCATAGTCTGCCAATCAAACGCCAGTCTGACCATCTGCTTTTTACAAGCATTTCAAATAAGGCACAGAGAGGCTAAGAGAGTAGTCTGCACTCACACAGCTGCATGGTGCCCATACTCGAACCAGAAGCCAGGCATTTACACCCCAAGTTTAGCTAGAGAACAAGGGAGTAATGTTTGGACCCTGAGTGTTTTTACTGGAAGTGGCTCCATACGGGGTGACGTGGTGAGAAGTCACCACTGTTGCTCATGAATGCACAGAGGGGGTCTCTACCTGCTTTCCACCTTGGAGCCAGGGTTGGCAGTGCATTAGACACTCTGCCTTGGAAGAAATGTCAAGTGTGCACTTGTCCTGACTCTCCTCCGCGACAAGCAGGCGGGGCCAGGCACAGGAGTCAGCTTCCTCCACTCAGACGCTGGAACAGGCAGCACTTCTACATAAGGTGATTTGCCAGATGCTTGGAAGACATTTAAAAGAATAACAAACACCGCTGTTCCTTTCTGGTGGCCCAGGGGACCTTGGGTTTACAGCACTGGGGTCTCAGGTACCCAGCCAGAGTATGGCATTCTTCTCCATTGAGTCAGAATCTGCACACACGGGTTTTCTGCAGGCTGGTGTTGTGGGGTGGGGCAGGACGGGACCTCAGGGGGCCTCACCCATGCTGGCTCAGGCCTGCGACGGTGCGGATCTTTAGTGCTGGGTCTTGCTGCAACCTGCTGTCCTGCTCTTGTGGAACAACACCAGCAAGATGGCTGAGCTGAGCTTCTGTGCAGGAGAAGAACCAGTTCAGGCCTGTTTTCTTTTTTTTTTTTTTTAAGAGAGAGTGAGAGAGGAAAGAGAGTGAGAGAATTTTTAATATTTATTTTTTTAGTTCTCGGCGGACACAACATCTTTGTTTGTATGTGGTGCTGAGGATCGAACCCGGGCCACACGCATGCCAGGCGAGCGCGCTACCGCTTGAGCCACATCCCCAGCCCAGGCCTGTTTTCAATAGCTGTCCTTCAAAAGCTGGAAAATAATAGATGTGGCAGGAGCAGGGGAATCACTGTGTCTTGCTGTGTCCCTCAGGTGGCCCACCGCTTCCGGATGCTCCGGGTGCTGGCTCAGGCCTGTGCGGATCTTCAGTGCTGGTTCTTGCTGCATATATGCTCCCACACCAGCCACCAGGAAGTCAGATTCTTCAAATGGAGGGTGCTCTGCTTGGCCTCCGTGTCCCTCTGTGACAGTGTAGAGCGGACTTCTGCCCTGGAGAGCTCACCAGGCCTCTGCTGAGCTGCCCACAGACACCTGCCCTCCGGGTACTGCTGTCGGGGTGGTCCTGGATGCTCCTGTGGCACTGAGGAGCAAGCTCTGTTCTGACAGCTCTCATCTCAGGACAGCCTGCAGACACGTATAATTGCGACCTAGTGTTTTATCACTTGTACCAAAGACCCTTTCTTTACCACAAACTTTCTGGAGCAAAGTCGATGGCTGGGGGAAGCCTGTTCCCCCAGAGGTTATGGTTGGTTGTAATTTCCATGTTGGATGAAGTGCTGGTCAATACGGCCAACTTTGGGGGTGGACGGATAATAACAGTGACAGCGAAAGTCGCAGAGAGGAGAGGGAGAAGCAGCGGCCCCATGCACGTTCTGCAGGAGGTGCAAACCAAGCAGTGCAGCTGGTGCTCAAGGAGTCCAGAGAGGAGACAAGGCTTGGAGGCCCGCAGTCTGGGAGGAGAGATGACCCCATGCATGAAGAACCCTAACCAAGGCCAATGTGCTGAAGAGCAAACAGGAACGGGGAGGAGGGTGCCTCAAGCCTGGGAGGGAAAGAACGGTGAGCATCTGCAGCCATCAGCTCCTCCTGTGTTAGCCTTCAAAGTCCTTTTCTTGCTTCAGGTCTGACTCTGACCATCTCCTGGTCTCTGGACCAGAGATATCACTTCGTTCCTGATGGTCAGCTTTAACTTTTACTTCAATGTCCAGAGTGGCTTCAAATTTTGGGACCCCAAAGGCCAGGCCCCATCTGTCTGATCTTTCTATCCACAGTGCCTGAGTCACAGGTGCCCCAGACAAGACAAAAGACTGCTGCAGGGCACAGATGTCCTAGCCCTGAAGACAGACGAATGGTCACTGCAGTGGAACCAGGTGATCTGGAGCTTCTATAGGATCAAAGGTGCTTGCAGCCACATTTGGGGCTTGGTAGGAAGAATTCATGTGCTTGCGTTTTTCTGTTTTCTCTGCAATAAAATAGAAACTTTCATATATTGCACTAATTTGTTTCTTGTAAGAATTTTGAGAATTTTGTCTGCAGAAAAAATAGAATTTCTGCACAAAGAAGATCAAAATCCAAATTACATGTGAAACAAGGAAAATGATATTGAAACAGATAATAAAGGGTAACAATCTCTACTAAGTAAAAAAATATTCCAAAACAAGAAATAGATGGCCCATTTTTGTAAAATGGCAAAAACGTAAAGAAGAAACATAAACTAGAAATGGCTGTATGTATAAAAAATAATCAGTCTCCCTAGTAATAAAATAATTTCACATTAAAGAAAATCTCAGACATAATTTTGCACCTTCAAGGAAACAAAAGAGAGCAGTTGTATCAAGCTGCAGGGACAAAAATCACCCACACACCTTTGGTGGAACAAAACTTTGGAAAACCTTGGTGACAGTTTTTGACATATGTCAAACATCTTCCTAAAATGTGTTTAGCTTTTGTCCCAGGGATTTTTTTCTTGTAGCATTTGCCCTATGGAAAGAAGAATGGGTGTGCACAAAAGTTTATTTATAAAGCCATTCACTGCACTATGGATTATAATTGTGAAAGCCAGGAAACTATCTAAATGACCAGCAGAGAGAGAATTAACTAAAAATAGAGCCAAACAATGAAACAGTGTACACACTGCACTTTCGAAAAAACACTTAATGGCATGGAAAGATGTTCACAGTAAATTATGTGAGGAAAAACATATTGCAACACAGTGATTTGGTGACATTTTTGTGAAAAAAAAAAAAATCCCAACTGGTATTTACATAGAAAAGCATCTGGAAATATGTACTCAGAGGTGTTAATGGAAGTAGTTTCTGAATAGGTGGAATTGTGTGATTTAGTTTTTTACTCTTTTTTCCCCCTATTTATTTATATTATTTGAATTTGGTGCGATAATTATGTTTTTTTAACAAGGAGAAGAGATTATTTGAATAATAAAAATCAATGCACACTCGAGACTGGAAATAGTACTCACAGCAAAGAAAAAACTTGTTAAGGAAAGCAAAGGTGGAGAGAGCATGTGAAATAGAAAATCCTGAATGTCCCTAGTCAACGGGGACAAGGAAAAGCCGTCCGCATGGCCATCAGTGACGAGCCACAAGCTAATCAGTGAAAGGGAATAATATTTCCATTTCCAATTAATTAAATGATTTATGTTATAAAAACTCTTTTTTTCTCTCTGTAATGTTTATTCTACCTCAAATAACAAAACTTATGAAACCCTGTGTTTTCATGTATAAGGAATATTCTCAACATCCAGAACAATTAATGGAGATTTCTGTCAAGTAAAATTAAAGAAACACATTTCATTTTCACATTTGTGTATTTAAATTGGAAAAAAATAATGCTGTATGTGTTTTTAATAAGACCTTTACGTCATGTAAGAAAACAACTATTTTAATTGAAAAGTGTTACTCATGTGCTTCATGAAAAAAAAAAAAAGCTTAATCAACATAAAAGATTCAAAGACCCACACCAAATTTCACCATCCAGAAACCACAGCAAACATCATTCTGAATCTTTGTAAGGCTAAAAAGAAGGATGAGTCAGGAGCAGGGGGTGCATGTGTATAATCCCAGTGACTCAGGAGATTGAGGCAGGAGGATCACAAGTTCCAAGCCAGCCTTAGCAACTCAGTGAGGCCCTAAGCACCTTAGCAAGACCTGTCTCAAAATAAAAAATGAAAATGGCTGGGGATATGGCTCAATAGTAAAGCATCCTAGCTTCTTTATTTTAAATAATAATAATTATTATTTTTTTGTACCAGGGACTGAATACAGGGACAATTTGTCACTGAGTCACATCCCCAGTTTTTTGTTTTTTTGAGATCGGTCTTCACTGAGTTGCTGAGGCTGGCCTGGAAATTGTGATCCTCCTGCCTCAGCAGGATTACAGGCCACAGTACTCAGCTAAAATAATTTTCTATTATAATATTTCTGCTGTTTTTTTCTCTCTTCAGTTTCCTCAGTGTCCAGAACACCATCTTACACACAGAGAGCCCTAAGTACATGAATATTGGATGAATGAACTGAATGGTGCCATATCATAATGCCACGTTTATTTATTTTTAATTATTTATTTTTTTAGTTATAGGTGGATACAATATCTTTATTTTATTTTGTTTATTTTTTTAATATTTATTTTTTAGGTGTAGATGGACACAACACAATGCCTTTATTTATTTATTTTTTAATGTGGGGCTGAGTACCGAACCCAGTGCCTCATGCATGCAAGGCAAGTGCACTACCGCTTGAGCCACATCCCCAGCCCCTAAATGTTTTATTTCCAGAAGAAATAGCAGTTCTAATAGATTCTTTAAGGTGAAAAGACAAAACAACTCTGGGATAAGGACATGATTGAAGATGCTAAGGTTATTTTGAAATTTTTGTTTGAATTATGATTTGTTAACCCTTAGCTTGTCTTCTTCCTGGGATGCATCCGCGGGGTTGCCTGCGCTGTCCCTGAGTCGTCCCTGTCCAGTGCCGGCTGCTGCTCTGGGCCCAACAACCACTTGCCCTGGTTAATATTTCTGGCTTCAGCTTTCCTTCCTTCAGAGCCTCTAGACATTGCTCCATTGTCCTCCCCAGCGAGCCTCAGACACCTGACATTTCCCCTCTTGCAGGCTCTACCTGCCTGGATGTCTGAAGAAGTCTTTGTTTACCCTCCAAGTTCAATATCTTGACAGGATGCAGCTTAACAGCCATCACTACAAACCATTTTCCCCCCAGTGCCCTTTTGATCTAAAGATTTGCCATTTATTTCTGACAATCTCAGAATGTAGCCTTTCTCAGTTCACTTCTCGGGCCCTGATTCAGAGACATTAGCTATCCTTATATTGGATCACCTCTGACCTTCGCAGCTGTCGCTTCCTCGAACCCACTGCAATCTTTCTTTTTTAATATTCTTTAGTCATAGATGGACACAATACCTTTACTTATTTGTTTATTTTTATGTGGTGCCGAGGATCGAACCCGGTGCCTCACGCATGCTAGGCAAGTGCTCTGCCTCTGAGCCCCAACCCCAGCCCCACACTGCAACCTTTGCCTTTTCTTGTGTGTTAATCTCAGCAATTCTCCCATGTCGATAATTAGGTTTCTCAGTGGCATCTTTATAATCTCTTACTTGTAATTTCTGGAGCGCGGGGTTTGTTTGTGTTTTTGTTTGGTTTGGGGTACTGGGGATTGAACCCAGGGACATTTGACCACTAAGCCACATCCTCAGCCCTTTTTTATTTTGAGACAGGGTCTCTCTAAATTGCCAGGCTGGCCTTGAACTCGCAATCCTCCTGCCTCAGCCTCCTGAGTCCCTGGGATGATAGGTGTGAGCCACAGCTCCTGGCACCTTACTTATAATTTCTGAAAGAAATCATCGACATTGTTTTTAAAGTTTCCTAATGTGTTTTCTTTGCTTTAAAATTTCATTGTATTATTTCACCTCATCTCTCCCTTCAGGTCTCATTTTCCTGAATTTGTATCCAGAACGTTCGTGGGTAGTTCAACCAGGACAGGCTGCACATCTATTTTTTTTTTTTCTGCCAGCCATGTTCCTGTCTTCCATTTATTGTCTTCTCTATAACTTTCACAACTGTCCCGCAGTGTCTTACGGCCCTGTTCAGTGCAATGGGTGTGGCCCTGTGCACATCTATTTCCTCTGAAGCGGTGGGGGGATTTCCCTCCACTCCCTTCTCGTGTTACCTGGGGCCGGATGCCTGCAGGCTACAGGGTGGTGTGGATTTACTGACCTCCACAGTCTGGGGACACCCAGATGGGGGAGGAGGGCCTGGCCAGCAGCCTTCTCTTGAAAGCTTGGGTTCTGCTTTCTCTTTCCAGATGCCACAAACTGTCCTATCACCAGGTCCCCTCCTCCAGCCAGAGCTGTCTCGCACCTGCAGGTCTCAGCTCCCTGGACCATACCAAGCCTTGGCCACCCCTCTGCCCTGCACCAAGGTTTTTCTTGGGGCCCTCTGGAACCCAGGGGTCTTTCCCCTGGACTTAGGGGGCTACCTTCTCTCTAGAGCACCCATTTTTCCCTGGAATGAAGAGGATTGGTGGGAGGCTCTGGGTTTCATCGGCCCTCTGTCCTTCCTGGGAGAGAAAGGCTTGTACTCAGGAATTTGGGGTTTTTCCCCAAGGTCATGACTTTCCTAGACACAAAAGTAAAGACTTGTTTGATTTCTACTTGGGTCTATTACTGTTTCGGTTTGTTTCCTGATTTATTTCATTAGGAATTGAGGAGCATGAACGTGCTGCCACCTTCTCCAGTCAAAAATCTCTCCTCTCATGAGCAGAATATAACAAGCAGGCCCTCCTGCTGACCCAGGCCTTGCTGAGCTCACAGCTGCTGTCCCTTGGTGTGGTCACAGCCCAGGTGTCCATGTGTGGCAGGAGGTAGGGCAACAGGCACCCCTCACGGGACCTGGTCCTTGATGCTGGTAGCTTCTTGCCATCTCTGTCTCATAAGGACAAGGTTAGTCTGCAAAGCCACGCAGCCCTCTAACTAGGGCTGAACGTGTGGTCCCCAGAAGTCCCCAGGAGGACTGCTTGCCAGTCATCGTGTTTACCCTTGCTCTTGGGGTGACCATGACACCGACATCAGGTGACAAAGCCCGTCCCTGCTGACCTCCCGAGCTCTCTCTGCTGCTCCAGGGCTGATCTGTGGGCCTCACCACCCTGAGACTCTGCAACAGGCTCCCTTGCAGTTGGGCTTCTGAGCCACTCTGGGCCACTTAAGCAGAACATCCAGGATGCTTTACTCAGTTAAGGAAAGACCGAGGAGCAGGCCGAGGAGCAGGTGCCAGGGCAGCTCCAGACAGCTCTGGACTGTCCCTCCTGCGCGCTCTCCAGGCCTGAAGGCCAGTTGCTGAACTGCAGGACTGAGCTACCAGAGCAGGAGGTCTGAAGGACCCACCCGTACCCTAGAGCAGGGAGAGCACCTGGGGAGGCAGCTCCAGAGCCCGTGCCGAGCTCCTGCCCCAAAAGAAGAGGGTCTGGAGGCAGAACACAGCTGTCGTCAACAGCAGCAGCAGACACAGGCCCTGGCTCGCCACCAGGCCATCCGATTTTGACACAGAAAATACCAGAAATTGCACCTTCAGTAGGTGTAACGAGTCAGCTTTTCTCAAAAAATTCTAAGCGATACTAACATTTTATAGTCTGAATAACAGCCTGATACCTAGGTTTCAGCAGGGAAGAAATCTGAAAAGAGAGGCAAGGTTCAAACCACGGTCTCTGCCACTGCACGGGGAGGTGCCCAACTACAGGTGAGCAGTAGAATAGGCTATTCCCCTCAGGGAAGTTGCAAAGGAGGGCACCAGGCCCGGAGGTCTAGTCTGCTTGTCAAGAATGCAGACTCTGCCCTGCCCCAGGCCTCCTGTGACGGGATCTCCTGTGACGGGACCCTTGGGTGGGTGCTGTGGGTGCAGTGGAAGGGCGAGAGGCCCAGGTGGGTTGGGCAAAGTCCAGAACCCAGCTGCCTGGGGTGGAAGCAGCAGACATTGGGGAAGAGCATCGGCTAATGAATGCAGAGAGGACCCCAGGAGGGAGGCCCACCTGTGGCTATCCCCAGAGACAGTGGACCCTGGCCACAGTCATCGAAGGCTAAGTAAAGCAGATGAAGGACAGGAGTGGAGGTTTGATGAACCCCAGGCTGGCCCCACCTGTCCCTCCAGACAGGCCTCGTGTCCTTGGAACAATGACAGGCGGGGCTGCAGGCAGGGGCACTGAAGCCGCCTCCCGAGTCTGTCCCTCTCTAGTTCCACCTCCACTTCCAAGGAAATACGAGGACTGGAGGAACATGTCAAATGACACCACCAAGACGTAAAGAGAAAGTCCAGAAAATGGAGAATTTTACAAATAATTCCACCCAGGGGTAAAAAGCAGGAAATTATATGGAAGGATGAAAAACATCAGGTGAGTGTGGTGTTGGGCGATTGTTCCTGATTCAGACAAACCAACTAAAAAAGGGCATTTTCAAGGAGATCATGGAAAACTGGGCCCAGAACAGATGCTAAAGGATGGGCGTGATAACAGCACAAGGATCACATGAAAAAAAGGAGAAGTCCTTCTTTGTTACATGTGCTTACTGAAGCATTTACAGGTAAAATGGTGTGACACCCAGGATTAAAATACTCCAGAAAACAATAACTAAACTGAAGGGAAAAAATAAAACAAGAATGTCAGATTGTCCATAATTGTTCAAAGTAGGTGATGGATATATGGGATTAATTATATAATTCTCTACTTTTATATATACTGATCATTTTCTGTGATAAAAAGTTAAAAAAAAAAAAAAAAAAAAAGCTCACCTGAGATCATGTCCTGACTCCAAACTCCCTTGCTGTGTGATCAAGAAAAAGTTATAGAACCTTTCTGGTCCTCATTATCCCCATCTATACAGTTTAGCTAAGGACAGGACCTGCCTCGTGGGCTTGTCCTGAGATAATACATGCAAAGCACGCTCGACAATGTGCAGCACACAGTAAACACTCAATAAACATCGGCCATCCGTTCAATATGTAGGCAAGGTAGCAGATGAAGATGGATGTCTCTCGATGTCCCCAGTTAATAAAATCTTTTCAAGGCCAAGGTCTTACCTTAAGGAAACACTGGTGAATGGAAACCCGCCAGCCGGCCCTGATTCTGCTTGAAAACAGGAGCTGGACTCACCGTCCTCTGTCATCACCATCTGCTGTCCACAGCAGCTGGATCCCTGGCCCGAGTCCCGAGGAGTCCACAGGATGCTTCCGGAAGGTCACCTGCTGTGTTTTTCTTTATGGAGCCTTTTTAGGGGCTATATCTCTGTTTTTAACACCCCAAAAATGACCCTTCCTGAAAATGGGCCCCAGCACTGTGGCCCGTTGGCTCAGAGCCGCCTGGAGGTGCAGGGGAGTGCATGCCGAGTGTGGCCCCTCTCTGGGGCCATGCTGTGGCTTTCTGGGACCGCATCTGCGCACGAGCCTCAGTCTTTGCATCTGTACCTGGCACCATGGCACCGACTCTGCGGCTCTTCGGGAAACAGCAGGCCACACGTACGCAGAGCCCTGGCTTGGTGGGGGTTCTTGGCTCAGGTCCTGGGGGTGGCCATGCCCACGGAGCCTCCCCGTCCCCACTTGGTGTCTCTGCATTTCTCACCAACCACGAGACACCATGGGGCTGCTCAGCTTGCCCTGGGCCGGGTCAGCACCTCAGGCGGTGGTCTTCGTGGTCCCCACACCCCTGACTTTGAAACAGGGCAGTCTTTAAAGCCACCCACTCACGGCTTCACCCCTCATCCTTGGGGACGACTCCTGGGACCCATCACCTCTCCGTTGTCCCCAAGCTGCATCTGACACTTGCAGAATAAACGGGAAACGGGCATTTGACTCCTTCCTGAGAAAGCTCCATCCCCCTTGAAGGGAAAGGAACAGTAGAAGAGAGGATCTCTGGCTCTCTGCCCCATTTCCTAGAGGAAAGTGTCGCCCCATAAATTAGCAGGAAGACACAGTCCCAAGCCCGGAGACTGCTGGCCGCCCAAGCGTGGGTGACAGGGAGTGGCCTCGGCTCTGGCCGCCAGCAGGAAGCAGCCCCCCTCCCACACTCCCTCAGGACCAGGGTGCGTGTCCTCCTCTGTTTTTAGAATATTCCAGATGTCTGGGCGCACTCAGAAGGGACTGCCCTCCCGTCCACACCGGCACCTGTGCTGCTCCAGGAGCTCCCGGCCACCCCCCGGGGGGGAGTGAGTCCCCTTCCTGTCCCCTGCAGCATGGTGCAGCCCATGTGGCAGTAACTCGACACCCAGAGTCACACTACCAGTACTAACAGTTTACAGGTGACAGAAAGCAGAGGGGAAGAGAGGCCCAGGTTCCCACCTCTCCTCTGAGTGCCCCGGAGCACCTCAGTCACATGGATGGGCTGAGTCCCCCAGCAGCCTGGACGGTGACCTGGGACAAGAGTGGCACCCACCGGCTCAGAGGAATGTGTTTGACAGCCCTGGGTCACTGGCCATCAGGATGGCAAGGCCACAGCTCATCCCTGTCAGCCAGGCTGGGCACAGCTGCCTCGTGCCCTTCCTAATGTGACCAAAAAACCCTGCTTTGAGGCCACAGAGGCAGAGGGGAAGTCCTGCTGGGGACTTTCTGGACGTTCCGTGGAGGCTGAGCTAGCGCACACAGCCCAAGCCAGGGGGTAATAGGCTTGGGACCTCGTGACCCCCAGGGCGGGCAGAGGGCCAGTGGCCTTGGGCTCCCCGGGAGCTTGTTCAAAACCAAAAACAAGAACCTCGGCCACACGCCAGGCCTGCCAGCCCGACTCCACGTCTGATGAGACGGCAGGTGAGTCGGAAGCATATTCAAGTCCACAGAACTCTGATCAGAGACTCTGCTGAAGCTTGTGCACCAGCCAGACCTTGCAGCCAAGATGCCCTGTCCTCAAAGCCATGTGGGGTTAGGGCGTGGGGGTGGGCAGCACTGGGGAAGGACTGCATATGGGCTGAATCCGTGGGCTCCATTCTGGCCAGGGAGGCTGGGAACGCTGGGTTGGTAGCCAGGGAGGCACAGGTGGCCGGCTACTTAGCTCAGCTCTGGACAAGGCAGGACCTCGGTTCCTCAGCTCCAATAGAGAAACTGAAGATTCACTCACAGACAAGAGCAAACCAGTCACATTTTTGTACTGCTTTTTACAATTCAGCAATTATGATATTAATATCATTATCAGTGTCACAGTCTTAACAGCTCTAGTTACTGAAAACTGACCCCAAGCCAGAAATCTCATGCAATTGAAACCAAAGGGACCTGAAAAAGTCCCTGGCTCTCAGTGCCTGAGTAGACCCCGCGGCTCCACCCACCGTACCCACTCTTAGCTGAACGCCGTCACCACAAACCCACCTGCAGACTCTGCTGGTCCTATCCCCAGGGAGGGGGCTCTGAGGCTTGGGTCTCCCATCTCCTCCTCGTGAATCAAGTTCTCTCCGTGGAAAATCTTTCTCTTTTGCAAAACTCGAGGAATCAGGGATTGGTGGCAGTTAAGTCACGTGAACCCTGAGAGCCCTCACGCAGGAGCACACAGTCACACGGTGGCTCGCCCTGGGTCCCAGTGACCTGTGCACATGGCAAGTACGGGGGGAAGACAGCCAGGGAAACCCAAAGCTGGAGAACAAGCAGGTTGTGGCTGGGACAGCAGCAAGGGCCTGACTTCCTGTCCACAGAGGGAGCACAGCCCAGAAGGGTCCTCATCCCAGCTTCTGGTGACCCTGGGGTGGGACTGGGCAGAGAGTGGCCCAGTCTTGTTGAGTTGCTGGTCTTTACCCTCTTCTGACCTGTGTGCCTCCTCTGAACATCTCCTGACTGTGATATGGACTCCTCCAGGAAGAAGTGACATTTTGCTAGGCTGAGGTGGAGCCACTGTACAGAATGTGATGCCCCAAGTACGTGACACCTTCTCACAGAAGCTTTTTGAAGTGTCCATCAACCTGGATGAACAAATGTGGTCTCTCTGACCAAGAAGTACTATTCAGCTGTGAACAGGACACACATGGGGTGGGCAGCCCGACCCCCGCTGCGACAGGACTGGAACCTGAGAATGTGCCACTAAGTGAAGGTGGCCAGACACGAAAGGCCATGTCATGTGTGGCCCTGTGTACGTGAAATGCTCCAGAGCAGCCCATGTCACAGGCACCGAAAGCAGAGGACTGGCTGCCAGGGCTGAGGGAGGAGCCAGGGCGGGGGGCCACTGCTGCTGGCCCTTTGGGGCTGATGGGACTCTTTCAGACCGTTCTTCAGGTCTGGTGTGACACAACGCTATGGACGTGCCCAATGTCACTGAAGTGCACACTTTTCAACAGTTTATTAATGTCATATGAATTTCACCCCATGACATAGAATAAAATGCCCTTGATGGGACAGGACATCCGTGTCCTCTGGGAGAAGGCCTCCTCTGCTTTGGTTTGTGGGACTCCCAAGACTCCCTGGCAAGTCAGGGCCACTGCGTGCTCACAGGCCCCTGAGGCAGAGAGGGAGGCAGGAGCCCAGGACCCACGTCATCATCTTGGGCAAGGGACTTAGCATCGCCAAGCCTTGGTCCCCCCCTCCATGGAAGAGGGGTGATCTGCAGTAGTGGGTCCTGTGTCCTTCCCAGGTGATGGCAGGGAACAGAGAACAGCCATCCGGACACCATGGGAATTACTCAGATTCACCCTCAGGAAAGGGACAGGAGTGACCCTCTTCATGCTTGGAAAAGAAACCTACCTGGCGGATCCCCAGCAGCCAGGGTCCCAGCCTATCCGTGGCATGCGCAGCCCCCCAGGCTAAGACTGGTCATCCCCTGTTCACGGCACAGCGGCCAGGGTGCAGTCCTGTGCCAGGTCCTCATGTAGGTGCTGCAGAAAGAGAACCCAAGGGACAGAAACCTCCACCGCGCAGGGCACAGGTTGCAGCCCTGAGAACAGCACTGAGCAGGCGCAGGTACACCCGCTCACTCCACTCCTCCTCGCAGAGCCTGTGCCTGGCGGACTCTCAGCAGCAGCTGCTTCTTGCTAATTAAACAAGACAGGGTGGGTGGCACGGTGTGTTTGTGATTTGGAACAACAGTGACGCATCTGATCGAGAGCCATAATCCACCTGACCACCTAGCCAAATGTGGCTTTCTCAAGGCTGGTTTTCTCCCTTGGGACAGTGTCATTTAAAATGATGAACTTGGTGTCAGACCCTGGCTCAACCCAGGGCAGAGCAGTGGCGGCAGGTGAGAGGCAGGTGCACCACAGGTGCCCAGGAGACGGAGCACGGGGCAGGAGCCTGGGAACACCTGGGCTCCAGGAGGCTCGGCACCTGCTGGCCCTAGAAAAGCCAGGGCCCTCGGCCTGGTGAGGACATGGGGCAGACAGAAAGTGTGGGCCCTGCCCCCAGGTCCCCATCTGCTGGATCCAGGATCCGGAGGACGCCCAGATGATACGGAAGAAAGAAGATGTTAAGCTGCAGGTTCTAGAGGCAGCAAGGCCCAAATGAGATCAGACCACTCAGCCAGCTGCGTGCAGTCGGCACCCCCAGCCAGCTGCCTTGCAGGGTCCTAGGGCTCTGGGATGCAGGATAGGCACATCCTAAGGAGGCAGAGCTGGGGCCTGGGGGCTGGGGGCTGGCAGGTAGGCCAGGACTCATCTTAAGACAGCGGGGGCAGGGTACCTTGGTACCCCGCCAGAGGGGGACTCCCTGGGCAGAAGAGCCGGAGGAGGGCTCAGGGCTACTGGGAGAAAGGGGTCTGTGTCTGGTGGACACCTGCTCTGTGGGCCGAGGGGTGCAAGGATGTGAGGGAGGTGGGAGACGCCAGGGGGAGGGAAAGAGACCGGAAGGCAGAAGGGGGAGGCTGGGGCGATGGAGAGGAAGCTGTGCGGCTCCGGCGGGGACGCCTGTGCCAGCCCACTGCTGCCCCAGCTCTGCCCCTGCCCCGCCTGCCCACAGCCCATCAAGCCCTCTTTTGTGACTAGGCCCGGTCCCTCCTCTCAGTACTGGTGAGCCAGGAGGCCTGGCAGCGTCTGGTGCCCCAGGCATGGAGTGGAGGACTGGAGACCGGCCTCTCCTGCTGGCACCAGAAGCTGCAAACAAGGGCTTGTCCCTGCCCTTTTGTGTGGGAACAATGGGCCCCAAAGAGCCAACCCTCCCAGAGAGGAAGTTCCAGGACAATGACCTCCCCACCCCCACTTCCTAGTCGGAGTGGACATGTGGGCATGGGAGAAATCCTAGTGGGGACCCTGGCAGGTCCAGGCCTGTACCTGGAAGGAGTCACTCTCCTCTTAACAGGTACCTCCCAGGGACTTACCTCCCCTCACGACTGCCTCGCGGCCCAGGCCTTCCCCCGCTACCTCCACACCAGTTCCCTGGTCTCGAGGCCCTCTGGGGTCCTGGGTGACACCTCATGGCTTCCTGTCTAGATCCCAGCTGCCAACTCCCACGGAACACGTGTGCTCCCATGTGCCCTCTTCCTGTCCTGCTTTCCCTCCGTCCACCCTCCAAGGCCGCCACCTGGGCTTTCTAACATTGCACACACAGATGACCTTGGAGACCCAAAGTCCAAGGTCAGGGTGTCGGCAGGCTTGGTCTCCCGAGGCCACTCTCCCTGGTTTGCAGATGGCTGCCCTCTTCGGCATCCACACGGCCTGCCATGTGTGCACATGCATCCTGGTGTCTCTTCGTGTTGTAAGGACTCCAGTCCCACTGGATGAGGGCCCCACCCCTGTGACCTCATCTATCTTAATGCCTCTTTGAAGGTCCTACCTCCAGACACAGTCACACTGAGCCCTGGAGTTTCAACTTATGAAGGGGACACAATGTAGGCATAATAGCATCTCTGCATTCCCAACAGTCCTGCCCTTGCCTAAATCTTATCAGCATGCTCTGCAGAAGATTCTATTCTCACCTCAGCCTTCACTGGTATTCTATTGTTCTTATGAACTTATCATGATACAGTAATAGTATATGCTGAATTTGTTTGTGTCTGACTCCCTGGACTAACATGCAGGCTCAGTGGAAGCAGAGGCTTGTCTGTCTCATTCAGCACAGAATTCCCAGCCCCTGGAACAGGGCCTGGTACTAGGTGCTTAATTAATACTTGTGGAAGGAATCTCCCACCACTTCCTAGCCCCACCCCTTGGAAACTCTGAGCTCTGCTCACACTGTTCTCTGGGTCAAGAACACACTTCCACCCCTGCTTTGCTGAACAACTGTCATTTCTTCTCTGGCATTCAGCTCTGGGATTTCTCCTCTAGGGCTTGCTCTGTATCCTGTAGTGGGTCAGGACCTGAGATCAGTACAGGCACAGGCCAGCAAATTTATCATAGTGTCCTGATATTTTCTGCTCATGGGCAAGCATATGGTCCAACTAGGCTGGAAACTCTTCAAGGGCAGGGCTGTGTCTTTTCCACCTCCAAATCCCTGACACCCAGCCCAGAGCTTGGCTCTTTACAACAGCATAAGTCGGTCTCTCTCTCTCTCTCTCTCTCTCTCTCCATCCCTTCCTCCCTTCCTCCCTCCCTCTCTCTCTTTGTGGTGCTGGGATGGAACTCAGGGCCTCAAGTATTCTAGGCAAGCTCTCCACCGCTCTCCACTGCTGAGCTGCATCCCCAGCTCTGAGTCTCTTTGGCTCTGCACTAAACTTAGATCTTGTGACTCTGTCTGCTCTGCTCCAAACCTTGATCTTCTCATTCACTCACTTATACAACACGTGATCATCGAGCACCTACAAAACTTTCTCAAGTGGGATCAGTGAATTTAGAGAGTCTGTGAACTTGGATGGGAAACAAATTACATCTTCAATTTTACTAACTTTGAACTAATAATCTGCATTTCCATCAGTTTTGAGCACAGGCCCCAAACCACAGTGGTATTAGAAGGACTTGTGACTTTTATCACCAATGGAAATTGCAAACAGTTTTATATCACATTATAATTGTAGCAGGTGAGTAAAATAGCATGTATTCTAATCATCACCTCAAAATTCACTCATATTGAAACATCTTTGCTAGTAAAGAAGTATATACCTATTATACACATTTTTATATTTTTAATAACCATTTCAGTCACATTTCAATATTCCTGGCTTCCTTTCCAATCCTAACTATTTTATCTTATGCATTTAAAAATATTATTCTGAGAAGAGGCTCGTGGGTTTCACCAGATGGCCTAGGTGGGCCTTGATCCTCAGGGGCCAGCCATCTCTCAGGATCTGGGACTATACCCCAGAGCCGCACTCCAGTGGGTGAGACAGAAGAAACATGTTCACAAATGAATAAATAATATTTATTGTGACAATCACTATGAAGAAAATGTCATAGGGCCATGGGGACAGAATGACTGAGTGGGAGAAGAGGGAATATTTTGCCAAAACAGTTGGCAAAGGCTCTGGGAGGAGATGATGTCATGTGGAGACCTGAATGATCAGGTGTGAGCCATAGGAAGAGTGGAGAAGGGTGACCGGGCACAGATGACAGCCATGCAGAGGCCCCGAGGCAGCCCAGCTGGGCACACTGCTGTGTGGCTGGAGAAGCGTGGGGGACAGAGATGGAACAGGGAGGTCAGCTGGGCCAGTCCTGTAGCGTTCCATAAATGGTCAGGAGCTGGCTTTTACCCCAAGGGCAACAGAAAGCCACTGAGAGTTGTAGGAAGGGAGTGATGTGATCTACTTAATGGTTTAGGAGACCCCTCTGGCTGCCACGGGGTGGCGGTGGAAAGAGGAGACGGCCAAGAGGCTGGGGCGGCCCAGAAATGACGGAGCCCGGGACTGGAATTGGGGTGGCTGGATTGGGGTGTGCTTTGCAATGGAGCAGAAAGGACTTTGGGTGGCCTGAAGCCAGGTGGCCAGGGGAGGAGAGCTGAAAGCTGGGAGTCAGGGCAACTCCCTGTGGGGCTCAGAGCCCCTGGTAGCTGGTTATTCCGGGGTGGAGAAGCCGGGAGAGAGCAAATGTGTGGGGTAGAGGGGGCGGGGCCTCTGCTCCTGACGGGGGTCCCAGATCAAGGTTCAGATCCTGTCACCCGGCACGGGATCCCCACAGCCTGCCTGGCCACACGTCCACCCTCCTCCTGCTCTGCACTTTACAAGGCTTGGCCACACCAAATCTGACCATTGGACGAGATCCTCTCAGGGCTCAGTATCTCACCCCGCTCTTGTCCTCCAGCCCGAGCAGAGAGGCCATGGGACGCCACCCCTCTCGCACAGAGTCCCCCAGACCCTCAGGCAAGGCCTGGGGCTCCTCTGCACCAGTGGGCGCACGGCACATCCTGCCTGCTGCGCTGGGCACCTTCCTTGCCCTCGTCCACCTTCTGTCCAGTGTCAGTCCAGGAGCAGGAGCAGCCTCTCCCAGTCCTGGCCTCGCTCCCTGCAGGGTACACAGGACCGGGGGACGCCCCCGCCCCAGTCGGTTTGTGTTGTTGGGGCTGCTGACAGCTGGACCCATCGGTTTTTAAGTCTCTGCTTGGTAGCCTCCCAATTTAAATAGTGCGTGTAAAAATACTAATGGAGCTGCTGTGAACCGAGGCATCTTACAATGTCTGCAGGCCTGGGGGGTGGCTCAGTGGTGGGGCGTGGGCTTAGCCTACACAAGCTCCTGGGTTCCATCCCTAGCACCAAACACCACCACGGGAGCTGGGAAGTTCTGAGAGTCTTCTCGGAACCCTCTGGATCCATCTTAACCAGAAAACTCCCCCTTAAGTCTCGCGAGTGGCGCGAGTGGATGTGACGTCCAGGTACGACCTGGGTGTGATTTCTGAACCCGCCTGCAGGGCAAATTGGCAAGACAGATGGAGGTTTCCTTTCAGAGTCATGCCTCACACCTGCCTTCCCCAGGTGAGGAGTGCAAGGGAGGGTTCTCCAGAGCTCTTGGTCTGGCTTCCTCTCCTCACCACCGCACCCGGGTCCTGGCCACCGGTTGCGCCAGGCCATCCTGAATCACAAGAGTGTCTCATTTTCCACGAACACTGGACACGCTTTTCATTCTTGGTGGGGATATTTCCAATTGCCTGTCAGATGGGAAACATACAGCCTGCTCCCAACAACCCTCTACGATTTCTGGGATGAAATTCAACCCTAAGAATTGAATGTCTTCAGCTAGGCCAACATGTCCAAAATTAGGTTCTCTGGGTGTCCCGAGGACTGTCTTCCATCCTAAGCGCCCATGAGCTCTGGGCTGGCTCTGAACACACGGACTGGCTGCCTCCGGAGTGGAAGATGGGCTAATGCCACCACAGCTCCACAGGCAGAGGCCAGCCTTCCCCAGCCACTGTCTGACCGAAGAACACAGCTGACAGAGGGCTGGCCTGGTTCACGGACTCAGTGATCAGGCCCTTGACCCCAGGGCAGTGGTTGGGGTGGGGCAGCTGGGGAAGCTCAGGTCCTGTCGCCCTCTACCCCAGGGCCTGGGAGAAACTCACTCCTGCCTACTCCCCTGTCACCTGGTGGTATAGACCATCTCCAGCTTCCAGCCACCGAGGTACAAGGCTCCGGGAGAGACTGAAGACGAGGCACGGCGGCAGGGACGTGAAGGATACTTCCAACCCGATACCTCGGTTTCCACGGCTCTTCTGAGTCTATTTCTGAAACGTGAACCAGCCCCGGCTCCACAGAGACGGAAATGGACTGAAATCCCAACTGAGCCACCAACAATCTTTGGGGCAGATTTATGGACTCTGTGAGTCTTAGTGTCCTCATTTGTAAAATGGGAACAATACTTTCAGGGATGGTATGAAAAAATAAGGTTAAATGTTTCTGAAGTTCAAAGACCTGGGCCCAACACACAGCATTTGCTCCAGGAACGGGAGCTGGTGATATCTGAAGCAAGACTCCAAGAGTCGTCAGAAGTTGCTCAATACTCCGGGCTCACACCTGGGGAGCAGGAGGCAGCTGTGCCGTGGAGCACAGTGGACCAGAACACTTTCCAAAGGGTGGCATTCGCACTGTCCTTTTTTACTGCTCATCTCGGGTATCATTTCATGGGCCCGTGTTTGCAGCTCAGGGCCTGCATTGTGCCCGCTGAACAGTGCAGGGGGCAGGGAAGGGGCAGGGCATAGATGGGCGTGAAGGACGCCAAGGAAGGTTTCACAGGCCACAGAGATGTTTGCAGCCTGTTGACTTTGGAAGCCCATTTGCAGAACTCATTTGAAGGCTCTTCCAGGAGCTCAGGCCCCAGTGCTGTGCCTGGAAAAATGAGGCAGCACACTGGTCAGTTCCTTCTGCGGCTCTGGGGCCATCGGCCTGTGCCAGGCTCTGCTCCACACCTCCTCATCTTCTGGCCTTGGGGGACCTAATCGTGGCAGCACTTCCCTGCCCTGTTACAGAAATGGCGTGTATGTGAACAGATCAGGAAGTCACAAAGCCAGTGACGCATATCAAAGTGACACTTGATTCTGTTCTCCTCATTTGCATTTTTCCTCTGTAAAAACTGTGTTTCTTAATATTTAAGTGCTGAGTTGTACAGTGAGCCTGATAAAATCTTATGAACAGGTTTTTTTCCCCCAAAGACGTCAATCACGGTACCAATGTCATCGGCTTCCACTTAGAACAATGACCCAGTTGGTCTGTCTGCAGTTTCCCAAAATCTAGACTGAAATTCCTAACATTCTTCCCCCAGAGGAAGCAGAATGAGATGAAAGGCAGCTAGAATCAACAGCTCATTCCGGGTGGACAGTAATGTCAGAAGCCCAGACTTGCTGTCTTAAAAAAAGAGGCACCATTACTTATTTAAGTTAGTTAGGGTTGAACCTCAACTTGAACTACTAATTGTTTGATCTTGAGCAACAAAACCTCTCTTTCTGTCACCACCTGGGAATGTTACAGCCTTGTTACAAGTTGATTTCCTTGATGCCAAGGCACACCATGATTGAACTAAGACAAAGAATGCAATTTACTAACCCAGGACATTGCTACTGATCATGGCTTGGAACAGGGGTCCGCAAACTGTGGGCTCGCTGTCTGGTTTCATATGGCCCGTGAGTTAGGAATGGTTTTTATATTTGTAAACAGCTCAGAAAAACTCAAAACGACAAAAATACTTCATAAGACATGAAACTGAAATGTCAGTGTCACGGCACAGCACGCTCTTTGGTTTACATCCCGCCTGGGCTGCTTTTGTGCCATCGCGGCTGAGTTCAGTTGTTGACATAGAGGCTGTCTGGCCCACAAAGCCGAAAGCATCCACTCTCCGGCCCTTGTAGGAAGAGATCCAGCCCTGGCTTAGCTCGTCTAGTTGGCACTTACTGAGACTCAGATGGTCGTGGGGCTTTTCCACCCTGTACCACTCAGCTTTCTCCACGAGATGAGCAACACCAGTGAGTAAATCAGCCCAGGTGTCTCCTCAGAGACCTCTTCCTCTCAGAGCTGTCCAGTCTGCATTTTCCCTCAATGTCATCCTCCATGCCTGCTGGAGAGGAGGCATCTCTGTTTCTTCTTTCTTTCACGGCGCTGAGGATGGAACCCAGGCCTCCTGCGAGCTAGTCGATGCTTTACCACTGAGCTACAACCCCAGTGGTTTTTGTTTGTTAGTTGTTGTTGTTGACGTTTTCTAATTTTGAGACAGGACCTCTCACTACGTTGTCCAGGCTGGTCTTGAACTTGAGATCCTTCCGCTTCAGCCTCCCGAGGTGTACACCTCCACGCTGGGGAGATGGGATGTTTCTTAAAATCTCCTTCTGGGAATGACACAGGTTTTCTTGGAAGAATGCCCCTCTCTCACCTCCCCGGTCCAAGCCACTCACCCACAAGGTGTTGACGTTGCACACAGACAGTGTCATTGTGTCCGTCCGCAGTGGGCTGTGTGACTGACGACTGGGATAAAATCACGCCAGTTCTTTAAAAGTGAAAGTGAGTGTGTGCGTGTTGGGGACTGTGCATGCTGGAATCTGTGAAGGACAGGACTTGCTGCGTTGCCTGGCATAGGGGTATTCCATGTACATGGGGGTCCCCTCTCCCTGCCCCACCCCATCTTTTGTGTGTGTCTGTGTCTCCATTTACAAGGACACATAAATGAGAGTCTTGGGTTGCAAGCCACAGAAGCTGCCACCAGCTGACTGAAGGAATTCTGAGGAAGACCGGAGGGGATCACAGGACAGCAGCCCAGGCTGGAGATTCGAATCTTGGAAACAGCTCTTGGGTCTGTCCCGGGAAAAAAACGATGCTCACTGGCTGATGTCACATAAGCCCATTTGTCCAGACCTGCTTCAAGTTAGAAAGCAGCAAAACAGCTTGGAGAAGGGCCTTGGCCTGCCTGTGGGTAGAGGGGGGAGGAGAGGAGTGACACAGGACTGGTCCTTGGCCTCCTGCTGAGGACACTGGCTGAGGAAGCCCGGAGAGCCTGCAAAGCCACTGCTGACTTCCGTGGCCACAGGAAGGAGAGCCAGCTTGGGACTTCACATGTGCTTAGTAGACTCAAACGGTGACCGCAGAGCAGGCGGGCTGCCTCCCACGGCTGCTAAGAGTGGGGTAGGAAATGACATGGATAAAATGACTTGGCTGCAAAAGCTCTCACTCATCAATAAACATGACCCCAGGCATCAGCTCTGGGGACTCCAGGCAGTGCCCTCAGGGGAGCAAAGAAACCCCCACCTGGGAGCAGTTCATGCCCAGGCAAGATGGCAAAGTGTCCTCTAGACAGCTTCATGGCTGACCATGAAGCCATCCCTGACCCTGTGTGAGCGGGAGGGTCCTCTGTGCTCTACAGATACTTGGCTTTTCCCCCGGTAGCATGTCTGTTGATGGCCTGGCCCCTGGCCACCTTAGTCAGGGAATCACACAACCGTGGAGTCTGGCAAATCTCCAGTCTGCAGGGTGGGCTGAGAGGCTGGAGACAGAAGGGGAGTCAAGGGCTGCCTGCTGCATGATCCCCTCTTGCTTGCGGAGGCCATCTCTCCTGCTCCACTCAGGCCCCCAGCTGACTGCATGGCCCCCCTCTCTAGGAAGGGAGATCTGCTTTTCTCAAAGACTCCTGATTCAAATGCTAACCCATCCAAAAACCACCCTCGCAGAAGCATCCAGGATAATGTTTGGCCACGTACATGCCCCAGCCAAGTGGACCCACAAAATCAACCATCACACCTATAAGATGTGGGAACTTATCTAAAGGCAGTAACTGGGAGACTTTTTGCTTTGTTCCTCTGCTACTTTCCTACTCAACACACATTGGTTGAAAATAATGAAGGAGGAGTATGTGCTGTGGGCGTGGGGTTCAGACACCTGCCTCCGGCTCTCCCGGAAGGGAGCTGTTCCCGGGCATTGAGGACTCCAAGAAACCCTCCCACGGTGAAAGGCTGGGCCTGGGCTTTGGAGGTGCATTGGGGTTCAGATAAGTGGGGCGCATCCATCCCCACGGGAAGGAGGGCATTCCTTGGGAAGCCGTGTCGTGGTGGCCTTCATGTGCTAGGTGCTTTGTAGGTAGGACATGTTGGGGACTTGGGTGGTAGGGCAGGGAAGACCCAGGCACAGGAGAGGCCAGTGTCTAAAAGCGCTTAGTGTTAGCTGGAAAAAGTTCTGTTTTTACAAACAGAATCCTGTCCAGGCTCTGTTTGGTTATCCTGGCTTTGACTTGTCTCAAGTGGGGGTGGCCAGTTTATTGAGTGGACCTCCAGGGGCTGGTCCTGTTAGCTCTCCAGATGGTTCCTGTCTTCAGACGCCATTCACGAGGCTAACTGAGGAGTGCATGGATGACCATTGCCGCAGAGGACTGGCCCCCAGGAAGGAGGGCCTCCTGGGCAGGAAGTTGCTGGGAGGCCCAGCGGGAGGCCAGCCCCCGTGATCTACGAAGCAGCCCGGAATTTCCAAGTGGAGAGCCAAGCACAAGCAGCCCTCAGATGCCTCTTCCAACCTCATGGGCAGCCAGGAGCACAGTGCCAGGTTCAACACTGACAGAGTGACCCAGAGGAGCACTGGGATCAACACTTGGCCCTGGGGGGCCTGGCCGCGGGTCAGCAACAACACTGCAGAGCGACAGCAGGAAGGGAGCACTGCGGTTCTGGAGGGAGCGTGGGAGCCACATGGGCTGAGCGCATGCAGGAGCAGCTCTGCAGGTGGGGACAGGGCTCAGCTCCACTGGTGCCTCCTCAAGGCCCATGCTGTTTGTCAGCACAGGTGCTGGTCTGCGCTCTTCCAGGGAAAACTTACTCTCAGGGGAAGAGTTGTTTTCTCCTACAGAATGCCACACCCATCGACGCGATCCCACTGAGTAGTGGCTGCTTCCCAATGAAAACTCTCTCTCGTCCTCTGTTGTCCTTGCAATGAAGGACACGTTGGCTCAGGGCTTTCTGTGGAAGGCCAAGGCAACCTGAATTTATGGGAGCGAAAGCTGAGGGCAGCGCTTTATAAATCGGGCCCTCTAGAAATCACAGATCCTTTCTCTCTGGCCGTAGGAGGCTTCCTCCAAAATCAGTCCCTCTTCCTGGCTTCCCACTTCTGTTGATTCCAATTATTAACAAGGATTTACTGAGCACATACTACCTGCCACTACCCACTCACCCACCCCACCCCCACCCCTCCATGGATGCTGGGAGACATGGGTGAACGAAATAAATGAACATCCCTGTGTTAGTGAAGCTTGTGTTCTAGCTGGAGGTGGGGCTGGAAAGACAGAAGATCAACATGTTGGAGCATAAATAAACTACACAGTGTGTCAAAGGGAGATGAATGCTTTGGGAACAGAGCCAGGGTGAAGGGGACTGGGGACGGGGTGGGCAGGCAGTGCACATCTCAGTACCAAGGCCAAGGGTCTGGCTGCTGGGCTGGGAGGTCCACCTGGGCTGCTGGAGCCGGGGTGAGGCTGAGCTGTGACTCAGTTGCTCCCACGCAGCCTCCTGGTGGCCAGGCTCAGCCCGCATCACAGCCTGATGACCCTCCCAGCCTCTTCCTGCTCCCCTGGTCTCACAGAGTTGCTCCTCAGAAGCTTCTTGCCGGTCTTCTGGCACCTTGTCAGCTGCTTCTTGCAGGACATGATGGACAGCATGCTGGTCTCCTTGAGAAGGTGAGTGGGAGGGGAGCGGGCGGGGACCGGAGGCTCAGCCAGTCCTCTTGCTTGGGTTGGAAGCCACAGCTGGATCACTCCCCTGCTCATTTGCTGCCAGATCTTGTCTGTCACCCTTGAAGTGTCTCCTGCATTTAACCCCTTCATGGCTCTCCCGCTGTCATATGCCACCAGACACTGAATCTGTGGCTCCAGGCTACTGCCTGCAACTGTCCTCCTCCTCACCCCTGCAACCCATGTTGCTCAGGCTGCACCCAGCCCTTCCAGGACTCTCACAAGGCCTGCCATTTCTGCATGTCTCCTCCTGACTGCATGTCACCTCACCTTGGATACGCATGTGTCCAAGGACCTGCCTTTGAGGATCCAAACAGGACATGACCAAGACCACCTTGGGAGAAAATCGCCAGGAACCCCTGCAGACTAGCCCGCACTTGGATCGGCACCCTGGGATGCAGGCCACCAGCTAGGGACCCAGCACCCCATTACCCATAGATTCCTGGCACACCCAGTCAATGGCGTCCTCTGAACACTCTGCTGCTCTTGCCCTGCGGGGCTCTAATTCCAACCAGTCTGCTGGGAGCTCTGCACAGAAGTCAGCGCTCAGGACTCAGGCTCCCTGCTTCTCCTCTGTGCTGTCATTTCCCCACTTGTAAATGGGTCAATGACCTTGTAAAGGGTTATGGGGACAAAAGGAGTTACTCCCCAAGAAAGTTCTGGAACCATGACTTTTCACACCCAGCTCTGGAGTGACAGCAGATGTTACAGAGGCAGCACCAGCCCTGCGCTCTCAGACCCTGCCAAGGGCCACAGGCTGGGCAGTTTTAGCTTTTCTGTCGTTTTCCCACCTGTACAATAACAGTCCCTGCAGCTTTGGGCTGTCACCAACATGGAGAGAGTTAACAGAGCAAAGCCCTCAGCCCAGCACAGGAACGTCCTTCACATCATGTTTGCTGGCCAGTGTTCTAAACCTCTGTCCCTCCCTGTTGCTGACTGTTGAAACCAAGGCCCAGCTTATATGTCACCCAGCAAACACTAAGTGCCTACTCTGCCCAAGGCTCTGTGCTGCTGGCTTGTTTTTAACTTTTTTTATTCTAAAATAACTTCAACCCCACAGTTTAAAAAAGAGTTGCGAGAACAATTCAAAGGACCACTATGTCCCTTAACCCACAGTGATCAGCTTCAACATTGGCCACATGGATGCTGATCTCTCCAATGATGGCAGACACCATGGTCCTCGACTCCGTATGCATCTGTCTGAATTTCTCCTCAGGGGGATTCTCTTAAGTAACCACAGCTGTCAAATTTAAGAGTTTAACATTGCTGTATTTTATCTGATCTACAGTCCTATTCTAGTTTGGTTCACCGTCCTGATTACACTTAATAGAGTTCCCTCCAATCCAGAATCCAGTCCAGATCCATGGACTACATCTAGTTGCCATGTGTGCTTAGGAACATGTGACTCGACACGGAGTCCTGCAGGACCCGAGCACTAATGCAGGTCCACAAACTCTATCTAAACACATAAAGGCTATTTTTAAAAAGCTGATATGTTCCCTCCTCCTACCTTAACAAAGACACCTCCATAACCATCTGGAAGTCATGTTTGAATGCACAGCTCTTTTTCTTCTTTCCAGTGCCTTGCACAGGCCAGGCAGGTGATCTGCCACTGAGCTACATCCCATCCCTGGGTAGAACTCTGTGCTAGAACTGATGGTATGGGAAGAGTAGGTTCCCACCTTGTAGCCTGCGCCCCCCTCTATGTCCATCCCCCTCTGGCCCACACCACAAGGACACCCCAATGTTTACTCCCAAGGGCCATCCACAGCCCACAAATGCACAGTCACAGAATGGGTTCAGGGGTGCACCCACAAGGGACAGGATCCCCTTAGGAGAACCCATAGATATGAGGTTTGCAGAGGCCCTAGAAGTGGGCTTCTCAGGTCCTTTGAGGCTGAAAAGATGTTGGGCTCCAGGTCTCTGTGGCATGAACTAAAGGAGTAAGAGGAGGTGACATGGGCTTTTGGCCTCACAGGCTCCTCCCGCTGCGGAGTAGGGTACAGTTGAAGAAGACCAGAGCAGGACTCTTAAACAGAGTTCTCAGAACAAGGATCCCCTTGCCTGGTCTAAGGATGATAATGAAGACATGACCTGCTTCTCAAGAGCTTTCAGTCTAACAGGGAGTCCTGGGCTCAGGGGAGGAGCCTACAGCATCTCCGCAGGCTCAGAAGGGCCCCTTCTTCCCATGGTCCGGGAGTCCTTTGCTTTCCCTTCTGGAGGGCAGCAACCTGGTCAATCAGTAGGAGCCCTTGGACCTGTACCATTGCTGTCCTTGACCGCCTTGACGACAGGCCCACACTTGTTGCTCTGCATTTCTCAGCTCTCAGTACAGCATCGACCACAGAATAGGTTTCCACAGAAGAGCTCCAGTGAACAAATGCCCACTGACTCTCTGGAGGGGCAAGAAGTGGACAGATGGATGGGTGGGGATGTGCACAGGAGGCAGGTGGGTTAGTGGACGGATGGGAATCTAGACAGGTGGATGGCTGAAGGAGCAAATGGATGGCTGTTTGGGTGAGAGGGTGTGTGACTAGGTGGCTGGGTGGACAGCCAGATGGATGGGTAGGTGGCAGGCTGGATGGGTGGGTGTGGCAGGCGGATGTCTGGATGGGGTGATGATGGGTGATGGTCATTCTGATTCTTCCTGAATAGCAGAGTCAGGGAAGGGCAATGATGAGCCCTGACAGTCCTAGGAAGGACTCTGAAGTGGCTATAGGACTAGCCAAGGTCACCAGAGACCTATGAGCAGCAGAATCAGAAAGAAAACCAAATGGTCCTGACTCCAAGGATCAAGATCTTTGCCACAAAATGAAGCTGCTTCTAGCCTCGGGCATGGTGGAGCCCGGTGCCCCCCTCCACACTAGCACAGGGCCTCCTCCTGGGTCACTGGGTGTGCACTGGGCACCGTGTCTATGGCATCCTATCCCTGTGTTCCATGGAAGCCCCCACTTCTTCTGGGGGAAGGTCACCGATTGACCTCCTCCTCTGACCACCCACAGTGGCAGGTAGGTGTGACACGAGGCTTTTCTAACTTAGCCTAGATAGCCATCCACCCACATGCTAGGCTTGACTTCCTCAAGTAGACAGGGCTGTGTTACCTGTCCCTGGAGCACCTCCCGCTGGGCACAGTCAGTGCTCAGACGGAGCTGCAGAACCAGTCAGGTTGTAGCACTCCATAATGCCATGAAATTGGGTCATCTACAATTTATCTCTCCAAGTTTTCCAGCGAAACCTCTCTCTGCATGCCTAAGAATTACAGCACTTACCAAAAAAAAAAAAAAAAAAAAACTCATTAGCCATCCCTGCCACCTCAGCTTTCAGCAAAAACTTAGAGCATAAAAGCCAACCCTCCACACGAGTCACAGATTTGAAACAGCAACGAAGAATAGGAACGGGCCATATGCAATGAAAAAAGACAAAGAAGATTAATTGCCTATGAAAATAAAAGATAAGCAGGAGCTCAGTGGGCGAAGGGGCCACAGGAAAGCGTTTTCAGAAACATCACACCAGGGTTGGGAGAGACGGGCCAGGTGCCCCCCAGGACATCAAAGGGCCGAGTCCTCGAGCCGATAACTGGGATGATGGGGAAGGTCTAATTATAGTCCTGTTCTTGCTGTCTTGCACATTTGGACATCAAACTGTCCCCACTAGGGGTGGTCCCTGGGGAGCTGGCCAAGAGCCAAGTGGGTCTCATCCTTAGACCTGCTCGGTTTATGGGGCGTTTTAGTGGCTGGGCCAGGGGTGCGTGGGCCTGGGGGACAGAGGATGGTTGGGGCTCAGCATGCTGACCCAGAGACACGGCAAGAGAAAGCAAATGAGAGTGAACATCCTCCAAAATCCTGGACCTCTCCAGATCTCTGCCTCCCTCTGGGGCTGGCAGCCACTCTCCAAAGACAACCAGGACAGGAAGCGGCAGCAGGTCTGCAGTGGGGGCTGGAAAGCTGGGCCACAGAGGCTGAGGATGGGAAGACGGTTGTTTTGGATGTAGGACCCAGATGGGGTGGGGAGGGGGGCAAGATAAGAAGATGCTCTGAGTCAACTGGCAAGAAGGGGCTGCTCTGGGCTGGGCGTGAGTCCTCTCACTACAGCGGCCGAGGCCACCCTGCTTCCTCAGCAAGCTTGCCTGAGTGACATGCAGTTACCTTCCAGGCCAGTAGCACAGGAACACTGCGACCCAGTGGGCCTGTGGCCTGTCCTTGTCTGTCCAATATGGTAGCTGCAAGCCACCTGCAGTCACGGAGCACTGGAAACATGGTTCATCCGACTTGAGATGGACCGTGAATACAAAACACACACCAGATTTCAAAGACCTGCTACGAAAGAAAGGTCTGCACATTAGTAATTTGTGCACTGATTACATATTGAGATGATAGTATTTGCATACATGGATTAAATCCAAGAAAAAATTCATTTCACTGTTTCTTTGTATCTTTCCTCCACGTGGTAACTGAAAACTGAAAGTCACAGGCATGGCTGGGGTTCGTGGCTCACATTATATTCCCGTTAGCCAGAGCCACCTCCACCTCCAAGGCCCCGAGATGGCAGTTGGTTGGCCTGTGGGACACCACTGAGGGTACAGAGATGGCCTCAAAACACTGCTGCATGTAGAATCTCCTCGTTGAGCTCCTTAGACCCCCCGGCTTGGCTGGACCTGTTACATCAGAACCCCAGGGAGCCAGGCACTGTTCTTTAAAGGTTCCTGGGGGGGGCTTGCTGAATGGAGAAGCAGGGTTTCATACAGGGCCACATCCCTGGGGGCTCCGCATTAGTGGCACAGAAAGATCTGAAATGCTCCTGGGCAAAGCCATCAACACAGGTGAGCAAAGGGCTGTAGGCAGAGGACCTGGCTCCGCTTGGGAATGAGCGCAAAGTCAGACTTGGAGACAGACTGGGTGCTGTGCAGACTGAGCTGGGCTGTGGGCTGGTTTTCACACAGAGAAGATGCCATGGACCAAGCCCAAGAAAAGTGCCTAAGGCAGGAGGACAGGGCTCTCTGAGCCCCTGGAGCCCAGAGGAAGAGAAGCTTCAGAGAAAGTCCGTGCTAAGTCTTTGGGGCAGCTCCTTTGGGTCCTCGAGAGCCAGGATTCAGGGCTCAGAGAGAGGGAGTCAAGGGACCCCACCATACCTGGAAAGTGGCTGATGAAGGGACAGTTGGAGGGCAGGAGGCAGGGGTGGGGTGGAAGAGCCCACAACCCCAGGGCGCAGCAGCCCTGTAGAGGTGGCCTGCCTGGCTCTCCCCGTGGGCCTGCACAGCCGTTTGTTCAGAGAACTGAAGTCTCAGACTTCCAGAGCCGTGCAGCTGGTGCTGGGGGCCGGCCTCCCACCGCCTGTTGGAAAAGGGAAGGGGGCTTACCCGGGGTTTGCTCAAAGTCCCGAGTCTTTTCCTCACTGAAGAAGCCCTGCAGGCTCTGATGTTTCCACGGGGGCCCCACAGGGGTCACTGGGGGTCCACCATCATTCTAAGGGCCCACCTCACAATGGCGCCCCTGCCCTTCAGGCCACGCTGCCCGCTGCCTGCCCTCAGCCCTGCTGCAGCACCTGCCGTCCCATTTCCAGGGTTTTGCAGCTGCCCCCACAGGTGGCAGGCCTGGGCCCACCGCCCCACCCGCCCCACCCGCTCACCAGCTAACATGTAGAAACGTCTCAGCTGCCATGAAATCACTCCTTCCAGTCTTTTGTGCATAACTTTTAAACAGGCAGGGCACAAAGCAGCCCGGAAGCACTCTGCTTTAACTTGTCAGAGCAAGGCACCCTCTACCAAAAAGCACTGCTGGGTCTCTGAATGTTGCCATCTGTCTACCAAAGGGCAATGCCCACTGCAGATGGACAGTGGTCTCCTTGGGACTGACCACTTGGATCCAACCCAAATAAGGAAATGCCAAATATCAGGGTCATCAGATGTTGAATGACAGCTTGTCCCTGTAATCCATGGGCTGAGATCAAAGAAATATCTACTAAGGGTGAATCTTTTGCTGAAACAGCCACTCCCTCTGCGTCAGGCTTTCTGCCAAGAGGTGCTTATTATTTCTTGGATGGCAGAATCCCTCCAGGAACACCTGGTTTGCTTTCAGAAGGAGCTTCTCTCTGACGCTATCCCTCTTCCACCTATAATCTGCTTATTTGCAGCTTTCAGTGTCTGAGCAGAAACCAGTTCAGGGAATTAAGTCCTGGGGATGCTAATAGGGTGTGGCCTCCAGAAGAGAGTCCTTGCTGCGGATGCCAAGGCTGGCTGCATCTCGTGGCTCGGTGGGCCAGGCCTCTGGCTTCCCTTTCTTCTTCTCTCAGTTTAATGCACGAGTTGCCACCACAGAGCAGGGGCAGGGCTGTAGACAGGAGTTAAACTTCCACCTGCTAAGCCTCAGTCCACAGGGTGGGAATCCGCAGGGGAGATTGGTACAGTCCACGAAAGCAAGACAGGGATCCTCTGCTGATTCCATTTGTCCACAAACTACCCATGTCAGAAACCTGGATGTGGATAGAGCCAGCGAGGTTGTCCCAGGGCATGAGACGCCCCCAACAGACGCTCAATCAGAGGCACAGTTTGAGATCAAAGAAATATCTACTAATGATAAATCAGAGAATCCTCTTGCCCCAGGAAAGGAGTTTAAACTCAGATAGAATATAGTTAATTTAATGAACTCTCCTTAAAATGATTTACCACTCTATCTGGTTCCTAGTCTTACTTTATAGATGTGGAAACAGCTTGGAGAGGATGTGACAGTGTTTGCAGCCACCATGTGAGGATAAACTGCCCCTTTGGGTGGTGGGCTAAGAGCAGTTTAAATATGTCAATCTATAGCAGCTGGACAACAAAAAGCAAGGGTGGTTATGACTGTAGAGAACTCAGGATGTCCTCTCTGGCTGAGCTGTCCAATATGCCCATATTCCAAGGTCAAGACTACTTATGATCACCAGCCTGAGAAGCACTTACTTATCCATGGGGGAGGCTGTGCAGCAGGAAGATCACAGCCTGGTTTCAAATCCTGCTGCTATGTGACCCTGGACTACTTGCTTGACTTCTCTGTGTCTTGCTTTCATCATCTTTAAAACGGGAGCAGCAATAGTACAGACCTCAGAGGATGTTGTGCCCATCAACAGAAATCATTCATTTATCCTGATCATACTTCCTGGCTGTGTTAAGAAAATTTCTGTTGCTAAAGCAAGATATTTGAGGCTGGTGATCCACTAAGAAAAGAAGGGCTGAGGCAGCAGCTCAGTGGGAGAGTCGTTGCCTAAACTGCACAAGGTCTGGTTCCATCCCCTGCACTGCAGAAGAGGAGATCGTTCAGCTCACGATTCTGTAGGTTCAAGAGCCTAGGGCTGACATCTGCTGGGCTCTGTAAGGGCACCCTGGCTGTCACGTGGGGGATGGCATCGTGATGGGAGCACCTGCAGGACAGGGTCACTTGGGGAGACAGGAAGTCAGAGAGAAGGGGCAGGGCCAGTCTTGCTCTTTTATCACTGTGGGAACTAACCGGGGTCCCCATGACCTCACTGCCTCCCTCCAGGCCCCACCCCTTAAGGGTCCCCCGCCACACTGAGGACCGAACCTCTGACCATGAACCCTTGGGAGACAAACCACAGCCAAACCAAAGAACTACCACGTGGTAGATCCCTCCACCAAATTAGCTGCTGTGTGAGGGCGCGTCAGAGCTGCCTTGGCCAACAGAAACCCTTTCCTTCAGGGAAGAGACACTGCCGATGGCACCATCCTGCCCAGGCGTGACCCCTGCCCCTCTGACACCGTCTTCTGACTCAGGGGACTCTTCCAACCTCCCTGCAAGCCTCCATTCATTCACACCTTGAATATCACGAGTGCCAGTGTGGGGGAGTATGGGTGGTCTTAGGGTACCATGAGGACCCAAAAAGCCCAGAGCAGGACTCCGCTGGCAAATGTGCAGGAAATGACGCACATCAAGAGAGCTCCACCCTGCTCATGAGGGAAGAAGAAGGGTGCTACAGTCTCTGGATCCCATTAGAAATCACGTTTCACCTTCCAGGTAAGCAAGACTCCACGAGGCTGGAGACTACTCCAACGTCGGTTTAGGGCTGGTTACTCCACCATCAGGGGGCTGGGTGAATCCATCTTGGTCACACAGGCCAGTAAAAGGAATAAGGAAAAACAACTTGGAGCCTTTTCTATGAATCAAGTACACGACAGTGAGTGTAATAAATATGCTATCCTCTAAGTAAAGATGGAGGAGGGGGCTGGGGTGTAGCTCAGTGGTGGGGCCCTTGCCCAGCGTGCCCAAGGCCCGGGGGTGATTCCAAGCACTGGGGGAGGGGGGTGGAGTAGGTATGGAATATTCCCACCAAATCCACCAAGACCAGTCCCTGCCTCCCGGGAGGGAACTTGGGTGGGTGGGTCTGCACATTCTTTGGTACCTCTTGGCTTTTGCCTTGGGGTGGTGGGCAAAGAGCAGTTTAAATATGTCAATCTATAGCCGCTGGACAACACAAAGCAAGCAGCACTAGAACTCAAACAATGAAAGACACCTGGCCAGGGGGTGCAGAGGCCTTCCCTTTGAGACCGATAGAAGTTTCTAGTTCAAACTCTCCCAAGTCGTTGTGAAGCCAGGTTCTGAACACAGCTGGGCAGAGGGCAAAACCAGATCTCAAGGTGCTCCAGATCCCAGCAAGGCTCAAATTGAGGCACTCAGAGGCCAACCACCTAACCTTCTGATTAGCCTTGGGGACCAGCTTCCCCTCCCACCGTCCCCCACACCCACCAAGATGGCTGTTCCCTGGCTTGTGAAAACTCTGCGGTGTGAACACAACATCCATCCCTCGCTTCAGTCTTAGCTGACAGAGAAAGCCCTGCTGTCCAGCTGGCCTCCCCCCGGGTCCCTCTCCCACCCTCCTACCTGCCCTCTGCACAGGGGCTGCCCCTGAACAGCATTGCCAGTTGCTCAGGTGGCCAGCCAGGGTTGTCCCCAAGGAGCTACTTGTCTCTGAACTTGGCAACTACTGAGGCCGAGGGCAAGTGGGAAAGATGAGTCGGGAGAACTCGATGATTTCAAGCCCTGGTGGAGAGAACCGGTGGGGCAGGAGCAACCGCTCAAGAAGGTCCTGGATCCTGACAGGTGTGGGCTGAGCCCTGAGGACTCCACCTGGCAAGGGGTCGGTGGAGGTCAGGCCCGTTCTCCCGAGCAGCAGCAAGCCCTCCACACAGACGTAGCATCTGGGCACAGTGGAGATGGCACGTCCGGGGTGTCCCCACTCCCTGGCCACCAGCTTTGGAACTCCCGTGCTCATCCTCTCAGCTTCTCAGGGGCCCAACCCAGACACTCTGTGACCAATGGGCCCTAAACTCCAAAGTCTTTAACCCAGTCAAGCCCACATGGCCTGCCGCTCTGCCGCACACGAGGTTTGGGGGTTCAGTTTCGGGGTCTCCATGTCCCATTATGTTTGCAGGCCCTCTGCAGAGGCCAACTCCAAATGCTGGGATCTGGGGAAGGGAAATAAATTAGGATCCAGAGCATCGGGTAGACGGGGTCCCATGGACTCCCGCAGCCCTGCCAGGTGATGAGGAGTGGACATTTCCCAGGCCCTGCAGGGCCCACGATGATGACCGCGTGAGGCCCAGCACGCAGGACGACAATGTCTCCCTGGCCTGAGAGCTCTGCGTCCCTATTTACCACGAGGCCAGCTACTCTGGGTCCCCAGCGGCAACCATGCTGTCCCTGCGTGGGCGTCCCCCTCACCCCTCTGCGCTGCTCTCTCTGACCATCCTGCCACTGTGCCCTTGCCCTGGGCAGACGACTCCCCTCCCTCCCAGAGACACCCAGGCTCCCGGTCACACCCTTCCGTGATGTTGAGAGAACTAAATGAGACAGGGCAGGTAAGGCCACTGGGGGCTGAAACGGCAGGTTCTGGAAAGCCTGGGCAGGGGACTTGACCAGCACACTGGGCTCCAAAGGGGACAGCTTAAAACATCCCAGCTTCAGAGCAGACGAGAAAATCCTCAGTCTAGAGAGAGGGAGGACCAGGCACCAAGAAGTGGGGTGGGGGTCAGCATCTGAAAGACCTGGCATGGCCCGAGACTGAAACTGCTGTCCCCTGGTGAGGCGGAGCCAGTGTTGTGAGGACTCTTAGCACAGAGCGACTCGCACAGCTGAAGAAGCTGCATCCGCTCTGGGGTCCTGAACCATGGCATTAAAAAAGAAAAAAAAAAAAAAACAGAAATCTTCTTATTTTAAAATAATTATAGATTCAAAGGAAGTTGCAAAAATAGCACAGGGAGGACATGGGCGTCCTTGGCTCAGTTTCCCCCTATAGCTACATTTTCCTAAATGGTCAGAAGTGCAACCTCTAAACCAGGGAATGGCGGGGCCTGGGGACAACCCACAGCAGGCCTTGCTCAGGTTTAAACAGGGACATCTTAATTGCCTCCCGTTTCTCTTCTGAAGAGCCGTTTAAGGCTGGTGTTCGCCCACTCTGTGGCTGTTGAGAAGTGTCCCTCTGCCATCTGCTTCCGACAACAGCCCTTGCAGGCAGGTGAGAAGGGACACGCTCCCTCCTCTTTCCCCCATTTCACAGGGAAGCCGAGAGCTGAGGCAAGATCTCAGGACAGCGGGGCAGCTGCCAGCCTGCTCTTGCCCAGCCTCGGACTGTCCTGTCCTCACACAGAGTGAGCAACAGGGGCGGTGGGGTGCGCAGCCTTCGTGAAGGGGCACTCCTGGCCTCCTGCCTGCCGCTCAGGAAACACCTCAGAGTCTGGGCCATCCTCTCCTCACAGTGCCTGGCCCCCGGCTTGGCTTCTCAGCTGCAAGGTGTTGATCATGACAGAACCCACCTCCTGGAGGTGTTAGAAGCACTCAGCCAGGGAACATGCCTGTGCATAATAAATCCACATATGATAAAACAAAATAGTAAAAACAAATTAATATATTGATAATAACAAAAATGAAATAGCCGTAAATGGTTTCTCAGGAGAGCAAAGCTGGCGCTGAAGTCTCCCCAACAGCTGGACAGCATGAGGCTCTAGGTGGGGCAGAGCCCTGTAGCAGAGCATCCAGTTTAAATCTGGGTGCCTTCTGCAGAGTTAATTTAGTATGTAAATAAGTGGAACTGACTACCAACCAGGGGCTCTGACTAGAGACTACTTGAGACCTGCCCCAGAGCCTTGTTGGTGAGCTGAGTCTTCTCCTGGGTCCGGCCCTTTTCAGTGGTTTTGGTAACCCTTCACACAGGGTTTGCAAAGTCACCTCAGGCACATCTGGGGCTCGATTGAATACTGGTTCATGACAGCAGGGCTCCAGCGTGCCAAGGTTCAGCCTGTTTTGCCTTTACAATTCACGTGTACAGTCGTCGTTTTTCATTTTCAGTACAGTATTCAATAAATTACTCTATACTCCAAAGGAGGCTTGGCGGTAGATGACTTTGCCAGGCTGTCGGCTGTTGTAGCTGCTCTTTGCACATTTAAGGGAGGCTAAGCCACGCTGCGAGGTTGGGTAGGTTAGGTTTGTTAAACGGACTCTTCACATATGCATCCATATTCCTGACCTTTCGAGGGGTTTGTCAGGCTGCAGCCCCTCGGTGAGTCAAGGACCATCTGTGCTTTGTTATTCAAGATTCTGCAGAGACTGAAAAAGACACAGGCCGAAGCTCATTGGAGAGTTTCGAACAATAAAGCAAGGAGCCTTTTAGTGGCCACCTCAGGACAATCAGCCAGAACTCTGATCCCTGGGGCACCTCTGCTGGCTGAGAGCGCTGGGAAGGCCTGGTCGCCTTCTCCTCTGCTGGGCTGGGCTATCCTGGGGCCATTCAGGGAAAGCCAGAATTCTTTCTCCCCAGATGGCAGCAGCTGGGCTGGAGAAATGGGAGGTTAAAGAGATTAAGGGATCAACAGCAGGGAGCTCCTAATAGACCCTATTCAAGGGGACATTAGGCCCAAGGATTCCATGCTTCATTACAGTGATTGGAAAGCAAAGCTGAGATTTTTTTTTATGATGGCAAAATATAACATAAAGTTTGCCATTTAACCATTTGGAGTGTGCGATTCAGTGGTGCTAACATTCTTAGTGTTGTGCAACCACTATTCAGTTCCAGAATTTTTTCATCAATCCCAAATAGAAACTCTACCCATGAAGCAATCTCTCTCCTTCCTCCCTGCCTCTGGCCCCTAGTAAACTCTTAATGACTGTCTATCTCTATGAACGGGTCTACTCTAGATGTTTGTTGTAAGTGGAATCTTAAAATAGCTGCCCTTTTGTGTCTGACTTTTTGTTTAGCATAAACAATCCATGTTTGCAGCATGTATCAGAGTTCCCTTCCTTTCTAAGGCTGAATTATACGGCCTTTGGCCCCTGAATTATGCTGGGTAGCATGTAGATGCCATATTTTACGTATCCATTCACCTCTTGAATCATCTCCACTTTTGAGAATAGTGCTGATATGAGCACTGGGGTGCATGCAGGCAGGTGTTGGAGCCCCTGCTTCTGATTCTTTGGGGTCTACAGTGTACTTTGGGATGCAGGTGCTGGGTCAGGAGGTAAGCAGAGCTGTGATGGTGCTTCAGAGTTGTTTTCTTGTCTACGGCCAGCACTAGCCCACTCTGCAGGAGGCGCGAGGCTGGATGTCATGCAGACCAATCCCGTGGGCTAAGTTGTCTCTGTCATAGTAAATGGCACATGCCTTCTGTGTTGACAGATGAATAAGGAAGTGACTGAGGGAGGCAGGAAGTAAGGGTGCACATCTTCCGCGCAGGGAGCCTCAGGGGCAGAGGGATTTGCCAGGTAATTGTGCAGGAAGGGGATCCTCTGCCAAGGACTGCAAGTGAGTGTAGGGCCGGCATATGTGCTCCTCAGAGGTTACCTATATCTGTTTTAAAATTTTATTCTACCAGCACGGTCTGGGATTGGATTTTCCCCTTCCCACTGAGCTTTAGGATAGCTGTTCAAAACCTCACTCAGTTGTGTACCACTTCAGGATACAGGCAGAGGAGCCCATCTCCGTCAGTCACTGCAGAAACACAGGGTGCTTCCTGGATAGGGTAGTTCTCCAAGGTCCTTTGGGATCATGACTGCCTTCGCTCATATTGGGAAGGTGATTCAGCTGACTCGAAGCACCCAGAACACAGAGTGCATGGAAGCATCCAGTGCACATTCTCATTCTGGGGTGATCATTATTTAAAGGGTGCAGAGAGAAGGCTGGGATCTGTTTGCATGGCACTCACAGCCCAGGAGAAACAGTTCTGGCCAGAATTGAGATCACTGCAGAAATCAGGGGGTGGATGGCATTTGCACTGGACCTGTGTTTTGCATCACTGACCAAAATACTTGACAAGAACAACATAGAGCAGGGAAAGTTTATTTTGGCTTATAGTTACAGACATTCAGTCCATGGTCAGCTGACTCCACAGCTCTGGGCCCAAGGTGAGTATTATGGTGGAAGGATGTGGCAGAGGAAAGCAGCTCAGGACATGACGACCAAGAAGCAGAGAGAGCTCTGCTTACCAGGGACACAGTATAAACCCCAAAGGCACATCCCAGTGACCCACTTCTTCCAGCAATACCCTGCTGCCTACAGTCACCACTCAGTTAATCCATATCAGTAGATTAATCCACTGATTAGCTTAAAGCTCTCATAATCGAATCATTTCACCTTTGAGCCTTCTTACATTGTCTCACACTTGAATTTTGGGGGGGCACCTCATATCTAAACATAACAATCTGGAAGACAGATGAGATTCCATGGGCAGAGGTGGAGATGAAGCCCAGCCACAGGTGGTCAGTGGAGTCTGGGGCGAGGGCTGAGAAGAGCCACACCTCCAAGGGCCCAAGGAGCAGAAAAACAGATTACTTGTCTCCCTCCCCAGAGGGTCCTGCTTAGGTGTGAAGTGCTGTCACTGGCTCATCGGGCGCCCCTAGAGCAGTTCTTGGGCATGGCTCAGTGGGTGGCAGGCCAGATTGGAGGGAGAAGAGCTGGGAGGAATCAAGTTCAGATGGTCAAGGCCTTTGAAGGTCCTGGATGGAGTGAGGGTGGGAATGGAAGCAGAAGCACAAGGGACAGAAAACAACCTCCACCTCCAGATTTAGGATGATTAGCCGTAAAAAAGGAATAAAGAATCGACATATGCTACAGCATGGGCAGACCTTTAAAACACTACACTAAGTGAAAGAAGCCAAACACGTATTGCACGATTCTATTTATAACAAATATCTAGCACAGGAAAATCCATACAGACAGCTCATTAATGGTTCCCAGGGACTGGAGGGAGTGGGGACCGTGTGACTGGTTAATGCGTATGGGATTTCTTTCAGAGGTGATAAAAATATTCTGGAAGTAGATAGTGGCGATGGTCCGATGGTCGTACAACACTGTGAATGTTCTAAATGCCACAGGATTGTTCAGTTTAAGATAACTAGTGGGCAAATTAACCGTATGTGTATTTTCCCATAACTAAAATAATGACAACAAGCATATATTCCTATTGTTCCATTTTATTTTTAAAATTTTTTTTTAGTGTTGATGGACCTTTATTTTATTCATTTATTTATATGAGGAGCTGAGAATTGTACCCAGTGCCACACACGTGTGAGGTAAGCGCTCTACCACGGAGCCACAACCCAGCTCCATATTGTTTGTGTTATAATCAGTCAAAGCTGACTTTTGGTCCCATTCCACCATGAAAAACAGTCCTTGGTACCAACCAGCGCTGCAGCGGGTTTTAACATCATTGTTTTGAAGGCAGTTGCTCAGGACCTCTGCAGGAGAGGTCACCTGAAAAATCCAAGAGCAAGACTGCGTGAGGGGCAGAAGACACGGAGGCACCAGCCTGCTCCAAGCCTCGTCCTCAGAGCCAGAGCGAGGAGTCTCCTGGAGGGCAGGGTGGAGGGACAGCGCCAAGGCCATTTCCCTCAATGTTGTTACTGGCGGGAGGGCGGGAGGTGAGAAGGAATAACCGCCGACCTCAGGGCCCTCCCGGGCACAGCCAGAGCTCTGGTTTGCAGCAGAGAGAGGAGTCCTGGGCCATGGAGCCGGGCCGGAAGCCTCCAGGATGTGGCTCTGTGGTGGGCTTGGGCTCACTGCCGGCCCCCCCGCCTTGGGGGCTTGTGTTCCCTCCTCTTTGAAGGGAGCAGAGCAGCAGAATCCATCCCAAACCAAGATGCAGGCCTGAAGAAACCGGGCTAAGAGCCGGGCCCTTCCTCCACCGCGGTCCTCCTGGCAGAAGCTCAGCTGCCCACGGAGCCAACACAAGCAGCACAGGGGCCTCCAACAGCCTCAGAGCCTTGGCACCCGGCACTCAGCTCCCGGGCCCGCCTGGAGGGTGAGGACGCTACCTGCCGCCTGAACAGCTGCTGCCACTCCAGGGAGGAGCACTGCCAGGGATATTCCTTTACCTCTGGCCCCAGGGCGGCAAGAACTCCAGACAGCTCGTGGAAAGAAAGGGTGCGTGTTTTCTTTCCCCACTGCGGTTCCAAGCCCTGGGTCAGGGTGGGCTCTGATCCTCCCTCCTCAGCTGTCCTCAGGAAAGGAAAAGCCAGAGCCAGGGGCTCCAGCAGAAGGCAGGCTCCCTGACGGGGAAGATTTGTCACTTGGGACTTACTGAACCCTTGAGAAGGTTGCACTTTAAGAACCTCCGTGCCTAAATGTTCTGCTCTCGTCCCAGAAGCCCAGAGAAGCCCTGGCTATGGATTGTCCATTTCAAAGGCTCTCAGGCACTGTGGAATGGTTGGTGTGACCCAAATTCACTGACTCAGGTTCATGAGCATGCTCTCGGTGTGTCTGGGAGGAGTCCCAGACCCAGCGCTGAGCCCAGGACCCCGTGAATGAGACACTCACCATCTACATGTCTACCGACCAGATGGAGGAACCAATGAGTGCATGGAGTTTGTCCTCAGGGAACTCACAGTCCAGTTTGGAGGACCAGCACACAGGTGGAAGGCTAACGGTAGAAACCATCCCATGCAGCTGACGATAAAGTCAACCCTGATACAAGCCCCTGAAGAGAAGTGATGCTGCTGGTTCTAGAAGAAGAGCCTCGTGGAAAGGTCTGACTTTCCAGGAGTTGCAAGATGACAACGTGAGGTCGGGATGAGGGAGGTGGGGGAGGAGGCCATGGGCAGACCGGGCAGAGTGTGATGGGGAGGTACCAGAAGGAGCATCTGGAGGAACCAGTGTGAGGAGGGAGGTGACAAGTGCATCTGCTGTCATTAGGGGGGCCCCAGGAGGCCCTGTGACATGGAGTGACAGAGAAGAACAGGTTCTAGGTAGATGAGGGTAACGTGATACCCAGCGTGGATTGGAAAGAGGAAGAAAGGGAAGGTCAGTTAGGGTCCTGGCAATGACCTTCGGGCAGGGCTCAGACTCCTTTGCAGATTCACTGAGCACAGTAAATCCTCTCCCCACCCAAGTCAATGTCTGCATACACACACCTGTGCAGGTGGTTTCAAGGGCTGACTTGCACCCGGAACCAAACTCAGGGACTTGCTAGGCCCAGACTCCCCCAGTTGAGAGCCCCTCTGTTGAGGAGATACTCTTTTCTTACAGCCTATGTGAGCCACGCTGGATTCTTGGTAGAGGGGTTTGAGAGGCCTGAAAGAAGTAGGCTCTACCCCAACGGGAAGCTGAGAGAATAATGTCCAGCGGTGGGGGCAGCGACCTCACCAACCCCTGCTTGCTGGTCAGAGTACGGCACAAACAAATGTCATGGCTTGAAATCAAAGATGCTAAGGCTGCTTTGGCCAGACGTCCTGCCACACAAAACTGAGCAGGGTACCTTCTGGGCAGAAGCGAATAAAAATAATCACTTCACTGAAAAGGAAGACATGATAAGAACTAGGCAGAGCTGGCCTTCCCCTCCCATGGCATCCTCGCTTCTCGCTTTGGACCTGAGGCCTCACCAGTCTTGAAATGGACCCCAAAGGCTCCTGCAAGCAAAGACTAGAGATGCACTTCCCCCAAGGGGACCTGAGAGCACCGGTGCAAACCTGGGTTTTATCCTATGACCCTGACCTATTTGCTGTATTCCCTTTCCTACAAAATGTATGATGAATTAAAGTCTTTGCCTTAGGAAAAAAAAAAAAAGGTTATGCATTTTGAATCTATTGAGCACCATCTTTTTGTTATTCAATCAATACCACTTGAGACAAGTGCTTTTTCTCAAATGCAATACACACTTTTGTTGTTCTCTTTTCCCTGAAGAGCTAAAACATTTCTTTGGTCATTGTTCACTGAATCCTCCTGAGTTATTGATGGTACTGGAGAGAATAATGGAGTATGTGGTGTGCCCAGCCCAATAATTAGTACAAAAGGATTTGCCCTAGAAAGAAGAGTAACAGAATTTAAAGTCACATGGTTCATGGATAGTCTACAAAACAACAGTGGTAAGCAAAGACTAATAAACTGGAGTCCCACACACAAAGATCAAATGCAGGGTGTTCTTGCTCCTTTACTGGGTCTCTCCCTTTCCTTCTCAGAGGCTTGGACATTTCTCACACGGGGAACTCTGCACGTTCAGGCCACAGTGAGACTCTGTCTTAGTTTCATCTACCAGGGCAGCCCAGCTGCTGCAGGAGGAGAACCTGCATTAAGCAGCGACACCAGGGCCTCCAGGACTAGGAGAGGAGGCCACGACCTGTTCCCCATGTGTCACGGGAACCCACGCAGCACTTCAGGGAGAAGATGTGAAGACAATTTTTAAGAGAAAAATCCCTTTCCCTGGGATATTCACACAAAATGGGTCCCCACCCGCTGCCTTCTTACACAAGTTATTCAGCCTCAGAGCATTGTGTGGGAGCAGGGCGGGAGGCTTTGAAGCTGGCTGTGTTGTCTGGGTGGCAGAGGTGTTCCTGGGCAACTGCTTTCACATATCTGTCTTGGACTCTAACTTGGCCTCCACCAAGCCAACAACTTGGGCTCCACCTCGTTGTTCATTAACCAGGAGGAATGCATGTGGGGCTTTTAGGTTCTTTCAAGAACTGTGCCATTGTGATGCGGCTGATTTATGGTCCTGCTTTACAGCTTCCACTCCGTTCAATTTGCTCAAAGGGGTGGAGGTCGGCACTGGTGTCCATGCACTGATTAATCTGTGGATCCCCAGTGAGGAATGAAGGGTGGGGACCCTGCAGCCCTGAGGGCTTTCCCTGGCCCTGGGAGCTCTCGAGTCTTGGATAAAACATGGATAGGGAATCTGAGTTCCGCAGAAGCAGTCAGCCCCAAGACAGTGTTTTTCCCAGTGAGTATCTTGACCCACCGAGGCCAAGGACATTCGATTGTCTATACAATTGCGTTTCTTCTCAAGGATTTTAGGGAGAAGCCATGGAAAGCCACCTAGAAACCCACATTCAAAGGCAACCAAGGAAGATGGTCAACAGGTAGACAGCAATTCATTATTACCAGGATGATTAAAATTCAATATATTCTTCCTGGATTATAAAACACACTCTGATCAACAGCAGGAAGTCATCTGCACTGGCTCACCAGTACTTGCTGCCCACATTGCCCATCCCCGACACCTTGTCTGTTAAACTTCGTAGCCAGTATCCGCCAAGGGAGCAGTGATCATAACTTGCTCCTGAGAAGGGAGAGGGGCAAGTCCTTTCATGAGCTGCACATGTTTGTTCTGGGTAAAAATAAATAGTCCAAGTGTAGAAATCAGCTGCAGCTTGAGTCTGGAGGACACCCTGGGCTTGGGGAGTGGGTCGGAGCTGGCTGGGCTTGTGCAGGAAGGGTCTGTGCCAGGCACATCTTACCTCTCACTGTTACTGATGCTGTTTTCCATAAGTAAAAGGGCTGTTGAATCTTTCAAAGGCCTTTGAGGAGTTTTGCTTACTCCTCTGCTCCGACTAAGGGGCCTAAGGAAATAAAGGCCCTCGGTTTCTACTTACCACTAAACACTGAGATTTGGGGGCTTAACAGGTTTTGTGCTGCTATAACAGGATGCTTGAGAATGCAGAGTTATCGTGAACAGAAAGGTACTGGTTCTCAATCCTGCAGGCTGGAGAGACAAGGACCAAGGGCCAGCCTCTGGCAAGGGTGCCCTTGCTGCATGGGCCCACAGTGGAAGGTGGCAGGGCCAGAGGCGGGCGACAGAGACAAGAGGAGGCTGTGCTCCTGTGAGGAACCTGTTCCTGTGCCCATGGCATCGTTGCCGATACTCTGCCTGGTGACCTAAGTGCCTCTCACTAGGCCCGGCTCTCAACGCTGCGGGACACATTCTAACCACAGCATTTCTACTTTTCCTGTGTAAGTTCATGTTCCCTTCTCCAGCTGCCCACGTGGCGGCCAACGGAAGGGGACCCCAACTTCCTGCCTGGCTTCTCCTGCAGAGTTAAATGGCAGAGACCAGGACAAAGGGTGCATGTCACCTGTGTTATGTTCTATGCTGTGGACCCCTTGTTATGTTAGATTTTTAAAATAAATAGCCCTGAGTGGAAATTTAGCTCTACATCCACATCCAGGAATTCAAATCTACCTTCCATGAATACAGCTGTTCTCCAGCGTCCCTTTCGGATAGGAAGGGTTCCTACCAGAAGAGACCTCAGCTCCGACTTCAGTTCTTGTGTTTCTAGAGCAGCCTGTCCTTTGCCTCTGTGTGAGTGTGTGTTACAAGGTGGAAACATCACTGCACAACCTAATGACGCCCCTTCTCTCTCTCATCCAAACTGCTCTCTCTGGCCTACTCCAGAGAGTAAATCCTGTCACCTCACACACAAGAGCCCAGACCAGAAAACCTCCAATGTCCCCAAAATGGAAAGGCACTGGCCACCAACCTTGTGGCAGACATTCCCAGTCCACTGAATTAAAGGCCAAGTCCTGATTACAGAGCCTCAGGCCCCAGGGCAGATGAAAAAGACCATCTCGGAAGGACTCCGTCACAAAGCCCACCGTGGAGCTTGGCCACCATGGACCAGTGAGACCCTCACTAGCAGGGAGCAGCTGAACGGAGGGGAGAGGGCTCAGTAGCCTTGGTGGCCGCAGGCCCTATGGGCTCACACACTCTAGGAGGACCACACAGAGGCCTCAGTGTATGTTTCTACAAATTTCCCTCATTTCCAATTAAAAAACAAAACAAAACAAAAAAACTTCCTGCACATCAGAAAAGAAATTTCTCTGAATGTCTGATTCAGTTGTACTTTGTCAAAAGCATTGTTTTTCTACAAAAGGCTCCCCTCTTGCACTGTGTCCACTGTTCTGCCATCCTGTCCCCTTTTTAAGAACTCACTATGCCTGTAACCCGAGCAGCTGGGGAGGCTGAGGCAGGAGGATGGCAATTTTGAGACCAGCCTCAGCAACTTAGTGAGGCCCTGTTTCAAAATTAAAATGAAAAAAAAAAAGGCTGTAGATGTGGGGTTCAGTGGGTTCCATCTCTTGATGCCCCTCCCCCCACAAAAAAAACCCTACAAAACTCACTAAGACACATTTGGCTAGCAGAGCCATATCTACTCCACCATCAAACCTATCAAAGAATGTACTCTGGATACGTTTCAAACTTGGCTCTGCCAACAAATGTTTGCCAGAGAATGCCTGGAGGTGATCTATGCAATGACCCTTAGGACAGAGGAGACCCAGGGATCACTCCACACATGGCACCTTTTCTCCTAAAGCCCACCAGGACAGGGAGACTCAATCACTAGATGTCCCCAGTCCATTAGGCCAAGCGCTAAGAACTCCACATCTTTCACTCTACTTTTGTGGTCCTTCCTTGAGCTTAGATAAGGCAATTGGCATTTTTGAGCCCTAACTTCTCTGCAAAATGGAGACTTTGAGTTCCCCTCCTAGGTTGAGAATGAAATGGTCATAATGCACACACAACACTCCCTTAGAAACCAAGGCCAAGGTCGTGTATGTGAGAATGATTTCCCAGTTCCCCTAAGACTGTCCGCATCCAACCTGCCTCCCTTCTCCTTAGCAGAAAGTCCCAATCCTACCTCTCAGGGTGGGAATGGATTTTCTTCCTCCTCCTTCTCCTTTGTCCCCATCCTTCGAAGCTGGGTACAGTTCTGGGTGTCCTCACTGGTTCAAGTACTAATGCTATTTTACGACCACACTTGCCCGGCGCCTGGCATGACCACAACACCACTGCAAAGAATTGTTGCCTTACTTGAAAACAGAAAGAAAGAAAATGGTGACCCAAGCCGGAATGTATCACGAAGATCTCCTGCCTCGGTTTCCCCTCGGGGAGGATGTGCCCAGTAATGCCCTCCTGTGGTGCATCCAGATGCAGCCCTCTGTGTGGGTCCTGGGTTCCTTGGAAGACGCTAGGCTCCAATTTATTTTTAAAACTTCTTATTGCGCGTGCCATTTCAGAAGAAGGGTAGGAATCATACGAACAACAGAAGTGGGTGAAACTGTAGGAAAATTATACCAATTACCACATACCCAGATCACAGCTCTGAAAAAGTGACCTAGGACGGGAATTAGGATGAGGAGGCTTCTTAAGTCCCCTAAGTACAACTCTTTGAAACCCACTATCTTTCAAAAACATCATAATGATCTTGCAATCACAACTTCAAACAGCCTTAATGAAACCCGCAGAGAAAGGCACACACTGCTTCCCAGTGGCAAGGGAAGAAATTCCTTTAGAAAATTAATAGAAAGTAGACGAGTCCTTGCACGTAGCCATCCTGTTGCTACAATAAATTATCACATTGTTGAAGGCTTTTATAAAATTAGATACCTCAGTAGCAAGAAAAATGAAGCCCTGCCTCACTTATTGGAAGGATCAGTGGTAACTGAAATAACTCTATCTTGGGAGAGGATTAAATTCTAACCTTTCAAAAAAAAAAAAGTCACTTAAATGAAAAAGCCCATGGAAGCCCAGGGCTGCCTGCCGGAGCCTGAGCCTGCTGTGGAGATGGGGCTAATGATAGGCGTCCTGCCTGCCTGGTCCTGCAGATCCCGAGGAGATGAGGTCTTCCTTATCCACCTGCCTGCCTCACACCCGGGCTGGATGACAGCTCATAGCCAGCAGCTCCGAGCAGGGAGCAGACTAGCTGGTTAGAACTGGTTTCAAATGACACGGTAGCTTCCTTATCACACATTCTGATGGGTTCATGGCTCCCCTAACAGATACCCGAGGGAAAATACCTTCAGTACAATTCTAAATGCTTGGCTCCTCCTTCAGGAGCATATCACCCATCTCGATCTAATTAAATTCCAAAGAAGATTTCTGTCCCAATGCCACCTTCCCCCACCCTCCCCCAGCCCCCCCCCCCCAGCCTTGGGTATCGCTGGCTCCCTGGAATGTGGTTAGGTGCTGTTCTTGCCTGGACTAGAAGATCTGTGCCTCCCGAGATGCCTTGATTGCTGATATTCTTTCTTCTTTCTCAAGAGCATTTGCTTAATCTGCCTTTCACGTCTGTTGGCAAGCAGGATTAACCTGATAATGAGGCACATACCCCAGTCTGGGGATGTATCCACCACTCCTTCCTTAGTGGGCTTGGAGCCTTTTCTCAGGGACTGTTGGGAAGCCTTCTTCTGCATTACAGCCCTTTAGTTGCAAAATGGCAGTACAGAGACCCAAATCCAGATCTACAGACACCACAGAGCGGGGGCTCTTCTGAGAAAATTAGCCCAAGGAAACTCAGCAGAACTCAGGCTGCTTCTCATTTATGAATGACAGAAGCAGGACAGAGAGGTCCCATGGTGGCCTGGAGCCCTTTGGTGCTTCCCATCCCCAGACACTTGTCTTGGTATATTCCATCCTAAGCTTGGCCCTACCCCAGGAGAAGCCCGGCCTCGCCATGTGGAGAAGACACACGGAAGAGAACCGAGGCCCTGGCCAGCAGCCCCAGCTGAACCCCACCCCAGCCGATAGCCATCGACAGCTCCCAGCCAAGTGAGCAGGCCACGTTGGAAACTGGCCCTCTAGCCCAAGGAGAGCTGGCCCGGCTGATGACACCTGGAGCGAAGGCACGCTGTCCCCATCCACCTCTGCCCCAATTGCAGAATCATGAGCAAATAAATGGTGGTCGTTATTTTAAGCCACTTTGTTTGGGGTGATTTTCTAGGTAACAATAGCCCACTCACTATCAGAAATGACCTTTGTTCACAAATGTTTATTTATAGTCTATGCACTTATCTTTATAGTCCATAGGCCCACCCTCCCCTTAGCCCCAGTTCCTCAATAGGACAGACGCTCACGAACATGTCCATCTCGGTCCTCGCAGGGTCCCCAGTACTCAGCATAGTGCCTGGCCCCCATGGGCACACAATCTATTAAAAGAAAGGAAGGAAGAAAGGACAGAAGGAAGGAAGGAAGGACAGAAGGAAGGAAGAAAGGACAGAAGGAAGGAAGGAAGGAAGGAAGGAAGGAAGGAAGGAAGGAAGGAAGGAAGGAAGGAAGGAAGGGAGGAAGGAAGGAAGGAAGACATAAAAGTTTGGATCAGTTAGGCCTAAAAGCCCAGGGTCCTGCTCCCGGACCTCACCTACTCCACACCCCAGGACCAGCCCTAGGCCACTTTTTCTCTCTGACTTCATCATCTTTGGTCCTTAGCAAGGACTTGGGTCCTAGAATCAGCCCATATTTCTGGAGAATATGTCCTTAATTCTAAGGAAACATGCTTGAAGCTAAACATATTTCTAACTCATCAACCAGAGATCTGAATTCCCAGGAGATTGGAGGAACCAGCACAGGTGTTGAGTGTGTTATGGGCCAGCTACACACTCGGCCCATGATGTGTGTTAAACTCATTTAACCTTTTTTGCAATGCTGTGAGATGGACAGCACTGCTTTTCAATATGGGGACACTGAGGCTAGAAGAGAGTTAGGTCACTCACTGGGCTAACCAGTGGACAAGTCAGGTTGCAAGGCAGGTGAGGAGGGGACCTGCAGAAAGAGGATCCTTCCTCCTGCCTTGACCCAAGAGCCCTCCCTTGCTCGGTGTGGAAGAAGGAGCATGGTTGCCTGACTCTGCCCGTCCTGGTTCAGGAGACTGCTTTCCAGGGGGCAGCGGGCCACGGTCATGGACTCTCAGAAGGGGGAGAGCCTGTTTTCCCAGGCCAGGAGGGTTCTGGAGCAAACAGTTATCCTGCGCTGCAGCTCAGAGCATCCGGTAGAAACCCAGCCCCCACTGAGGTGTCATTGCCTCTGGCAAGTCAGGGGTGGAGGGAGATATCTTGGTCCTAAATGGAGACCCTCAAGCCATTTGCGAAGAGCCTCAGCTTAGACAAAGCTGCCCAGGACTCACCATGGTCTCTGGGCACACTCCTCGAGCATTCAGTGCTGCGCCACCAGACCTCCTGAGGGTCCAGGCACCATGACGGACAAGACTGCTCTGTGACTGCCAGGAAAGGTGGGTGTGAGCATAGGCAGTGACCAGAGGACTACAGGTGTCACAGTGCCCCATGGCTTGGCAGCTTGGATTCCAATGGATCTGAAAAAAAAAAAAAAAAAAGAACTATGAGACCTCAGACCCAGAAAGCCAAGATCAGTTCTCTTCTGAGTCTCATTTTCTGTATTCAGGCAGAACACGAGTGAAGGGCCCCCTTCTTAGGAGCCCTGTGGCCTTCGGGGCCTGCTGACAGCAGTGGAATGAGCAGCCATCTGGCCTGGACAAGCAGAAGCTCTGCTTCCCGGCTCGTTTGTGTCATCCTCCCCCTGGCTGTTGCCGAGGGCCACGCTGTCTGTCTGCAGCCAGCCTTATTATTTTTAACTCTGAGGATTCCCAGGCTCCAGGAATCACTGAGACTGGGCGGGGGTCCTGGCTGCCACCATCCAGCTGGTGACTTATCTAGAGAGAAGATGGGTGGGGAGAAGTGGTTCTCTCTGGGGCTTCCCTTCACAGCAAGATACCAAAGGCCAAAGAGAAGACGGGCGCCTTGGCATGTGACGGGGACATGGCACCCATCAAGAAGGAGCTCACCCAGCGCCTGCCTCCCGAGGGCAGAAGGACAGAAAGCAGGCCCCGTGGACTCACTAGGAGGGCTGCTGAGGGTCCTGGCAGAAGCCTGTGTTCTCTGACGTGGGGTAGACAGCCAGCAGTGCTGGGGAGTGTGGCTGCACCAGATGCGGATTCTCTTAAGACAAATGGTTCCGCATCCTTCATTAGTATTTCACGAACCAGAGAAGAGCGGTCTATTCCCCAGTGTCAAGTTTACAAACACCATCCTGAGCCATCAACCAGCACAGCCATATGCTCTGGAAGACAGAAAGATCTTCTTTATTGCTTCCAAGTTGAGCTGAGAAAATTGTGAAAGTTTTGAAATTTTTTACTGATTTGAAAAGTGAAAAGGAGCCTTGTTATTTTTAACTCTGTAGATTCCCAGGCTCCAGCAAATCACTGAGACTGGGTGGAGGTCCTGGCTGCCACCATCCAGCTGGTGACTTAGGACACATTTCTTAACCTCTCACCTGTAGGTCCCTTTCCTAGTAAATGCGGACACTCATGCAGATCATGTCAGCCCGCACAGAGATTCTAATGCTCCAGTCATTACCCACTCCTCCTCTATCAGGTTCAGGGTGATCCAGAACTCAGGCAGAGACCGGTCATATTAAGTGAATGCCCTCCAAGAGGCTTGAAATTCCACCTTTGGGGTTGGCATTACTGTACTTTTTTTTTTTTTTTTTTTTGTACCAGGGATTAAACCCAAGGGTGCTTAACCACTGAGCCACAGCCACAGTCCTTTTTAAAAATATTTTATTTAGAGACAGGGTCTTGCTGAGTTGCTTAAGGCCTCCCTAAGTTGCTGAGGCTGGCTTTGAACTTGCAATCCTCCTGCCTCAGCCTCCCAAGCTGCTAGGATTCCAGGTGTGCTCCACTGTGCCTGGCTACTGTGCACTTTTAATTCAAGAGGAAACTAAGGATCAAATAACATGGGAGATTTTCCCCGATGCCACACTGCGGGGGAGGAGCTACAGGGCATGCAGTGGAGAATAGGTGTGTTCCAATTACCAGTCCACAAAACAGCATGTCTGTCGGGGCAGATCTACCAGGGAAGAGGGAAGGGCAGAGGGTGCTTATTTTAAGGATAAAAATTGAAATCCTCAAAGTCACTCCCCCTCTGAGTAAGTGAAAATGGGCACATTACTAATTTTTTTTTTGATTATTGCCAGGACCTCATGTGGGGTAGGCAAGAGTTCTACCATGTGATACAGCCCCAGTTCCAATAGCACTTAAGAAAAAGCAAGCAGAGGGTAGGGGTAAGGGGATGATGTCCCGCTAAATTGCCCAGGCTGGCCTCAAACTTGCAATCATCCTGCCTCAGCCTCCTGAGTAGCTGGGATTACAGGTGGGCACCACTGCACAGTCTAGTATTGTTATTAACTTCAAATTTAAATTCAATGAATTCTGGTAAGGCTATGCTTTTCAGATAAATTTCAGAAAATATTTCTCTTTCTCCTGAAGAGACAGACAGTGTTCAGACTACCTCTTCTTTCTCCTTTTAAAAACAGAACTTCTGATTTTTAGTGGACAGTTACCAGAATAGAAACTATATCTCCCTAATGATTTTGAAACCAGGTGGGGAGAGAAACTAACTCTAACCAGTAGCATGTAAGGATGGTGGAGCGTGCACATTTCCCCTTTGTCCTCCTTCCTGCCAGTGAAGAGGTAAATGTGCTGGGTGGAGTTTGAGCAGCCATTTTGTACCTTTGTACCCATCCTCCTTTGGCTTTTCCGTCACTCAGCCAAATCCAATCCTGCCTGATTGCTCCACGTCTTCCCGTACGTTTCCAACCGCTGTGACTCCCTTTCCCCTAAGCGAATGGTGAGCTCTAGTTCTGGTATTTAAAAAATTCTCTCTCTCTCTCTCTCTCTCTCTCTCTCTCTCTCTCTCTCTCTCTCTCCCCCCCACTCCCTCCCTCTCTCTCTCTTTCTCTCTCTCTCTCTCTCTCTCCCCCCCTCCCTCCCTCTCTCTCTCTCTCTCTCTCTCTCTCTCTCTCTCTCTCCCCCCCTCCCTCCCTCCCTCTCTCTCTCTCTCTCTCTCTCTCTCTCTGAATTCATGCCTTCGTTGCAAGACATCCAACTTTGGAAGCAGTGTGGAGATGGTAAAGCCATGCAGGAACAAGACCCTTTATCCTGATTGTACCACAGGAAACTCTTCCAGAAATTTTTGTGGCCTTAAAGCATCTTTGAAGATACTTAAAGGAACAGGCAAGTGGGTTTATTTCTGGCCAGTCCTGGAACAAGAGCTGCAGCCCTCAGGCCCCCTCTTCCTGGTCCAGCCAAGGCTAATGGAGTGAGAGAACAGCTATGGAGAAGAGCCACCAGGTCCCCATCTGAACCAAGTCGCCGCAGCCAAGAGGCGCAGACACTGGGCTTCAAGGATCCTCCGCGAAGGGGCTGACTTCCCTGTGGCTTCTGTACAGCCTGCGAAACCACTTGCTGGGCTACCCCGGAGAAGGAGGGGAGACGGACGGGTCAGGTGACTTCACAGATGGGGCTGAACTTCCCATCTCTCCCCCAGCCTCACCCTTGCCAGGGCCTTTTGGAAAACAACCCCGTATCTGGACTCGCCAGTAAAAAGCATAAAATCACCTGCATTTCCGCCCTGGTTTGGGGTTACTGAAAAAAAAAAAAAAAGTTCTCTGCTTCCCAAAGTTCATACAAAAATCAAGGGCATTTTATTTAACCACCAATTTGAGCCCTCCCCCGGCCCCCAAATAAAGGCCACAGTGACCTCGCTCCCTCATGCCTGGGGACAGGCTGCTTGGCCCTCGCTCCGGTGCTGCCCAGAGTTTTCCTGTCAAGTATTGCCAGGGAGCTGTTTGCCATTTTCCAGAACGCAGCCCTGACCAGAAACTCCAAGCAGCACGCACAGAGGAAATGGGGTCGGAAAAGAAATGCAGGGGCTCAGGACCTCCAGTGCCACCGTGTCTGCCACAGTGGCTCTCCTTCAGGGACTCGTGCACATAGCACACTGCCCACAGAGTTCTTTAAATACAGGTGGTGTGTGTGTGTGTGTGTGTGTGAGAGAGAGAGAGAGAGAGAGAGAGAGAGAGAGAGAGAGAGAGAGAGAGAAGCTGGTTTGGGTCTACAAATATCAATTTGAGCAAGTACTTTAAAAAAAAACACTTCTCTGGGAACCAAGACAGCTCTGCCTTGGGCCCAGAATGACCACAGAGATTGATCCTTAAGGTCTCTCGTAATCACCTGACCACTGTGCTCGACCAAGTGGACAGGGGACTCTTCGGAGCTCCCTGAGACAATGGCAGCAGTGTCCACGGGTGAGCACCCAGGCCTGGAGGAAAGGCCCAGGGATCAGGACTGGGTGAGTGGGAGAAGGGGTAGGGACCCTTAATAACAACTTCCAGGTTTATGAAGTCCCCTGAAAAAAGAGCCTTGGTTCTTCCCCCACCTGGAGAGAAACACTCCCAATAAAAGATTTGAAGCAAGAAGGAGCTGGAGGTAAGAACGAAGGTATCATTGCAGAACCAGGGAGGCCACTAGTCATTAGAGAACAGCAGCCCTGACTTACTGAAGAGCAGATGCCTTTGCAGGCCTGGAAGATCCCGCCCAGAACCCCCCAAAGCCCCCCGGAATCTCCAGAGTCCTGTGAGATAGCTCTGCTGGAGCCAGGCCAATGGAGATCCAGTTCACCTCCCAGCCCAAGAGGACACCTCTGCATCTCACTCCTGTTTCTTGAGGGGACACGTGGAATGAGCAGCAAGCCTTCCCCACGGCCTGGGAAGGTTTACCAAAACCCAGGGCTTCCTTCCGCAAGCTCCCAGGCACCACCAGTCGCTGGCGCTACAGTGATGCCACCCTCACCTGAAGCACTCATTTAATGGGAAATGAATACTATTTGGTAAACTGAAACAAAGTGCTATATTAAGGGGAAAAGTTCTACTTATTCCACTATCTTTCTGAAATGGTCACGTGGAAACCTTAAGGACCTGTGACCCTAGGAGAGTAGGGTAGCTCCGTGGCCCTGAGCGAGGCAGCTTCTGTCCCCTTTCTTCCTGTCATAAATGCAGCTTAGGCTCTGAGTACAAAGCGGCCACCGATGCATAGTTACAGCTGATGCTGTTGGAAATGCATAAAAGCGAGGGACCTGGAGTTACAATTCCCACTGCCACCGTAACTCAGCCTCATCACGCCGTCTGTCTGTGAGGTGAACTGCCGAAGCCGAGTTCACTTTTACGGTCTCCGTTACACATGTGTGATGTGAAAGAGTGAGTGGGGGACAGGGAGCCATAATCCTGCATTTTCTGATAGTTATGACTTTAAAGTGAGTTTATAATAGCTACTCTTTCTAACTTGTGGGGTTTTTTTTGTTGTCATTGTTCAGGTCGAATCTGGTTTTCATTGAATTTTCAGATTCTCAGAACTATTCTGGTAGATTCCTCATTTCTGTTCAGATTGACAATTTGCTTCATCTTAAGCAATACTCATGAAGGGCCCGTCACGGGCAGGGGTGCTGCTCTAGAAACAGAGGTGGCTGAACACCATCCCTGTTCTCGATTCCCCCATCTGGTCAAGGAGTTACTAGGCACACAAATAAGCACAACACACAGTAGGGCCATGAACAAAGAGAATGATTCTTGATAGAGCGTCTGACTCCACGGAGGTGAGAAAGGGGAGGGATCCAGACTGCGTTAACCCTCGACCACACCGCCCTGTGCGAAGCAGTTGATGGACCTTATATTTCATGCTGCGTGTTTTGAAGGTCACCGTCCGTATTACAGAGGTGCGCCCTGAGCTCTTTGGCTAGCAGGTGGTGCAGCAGGGTCTGACGGCACTGTCCGTCTCCTTCCCACCACCACAGGCAGAGTTTGAGTTACGTCTTGAAGAATATCCAGGTTTTATTTATTTATTTATCTGAGTTGTCAATGGGCCTTTATTTATATGTGGTGCTGAGAATCATCCCAGTGCCTCACACATGCTAGGGAAGCGCCCTACTGCTGAGCTACAACCCCAGCCCCAGGTTTTATTTTTTAAATCCTGTTTTCTTCCCCTCATTAAAGCAAAACTTTTTGGTATTAAATGTTTGGAAACAGAGAACTGAAAGGAAAAAAAAATACACAGGTACAACCCTATTATCCAGAAATGACCACTCTGGATACTTTAATGTCTGGTGTTATTCTTCAACATTGGGGAAGCAAGGACTCGCCACCCGTCAACAGCGGTAACACCAGCCCTTCAGTCTGGCTGTACCAACCCCTTTCCTTACTGTGGCCAGTATAAAAAAAGGGGGGGACCTTGATTATCAGTGCCTTGTTCTCTAAGCAGGTGAACTTTACTTTGTAAAAGCGTTTCTGAAAGAAATTCCCTACAAATCAGATTTTGCTGTAGTAAGTTCAATTCTAAATGTATCTAAGGAATCGATTATTATTTAACAAATCATTAATATATACGTTTACAAAGTGAATAATCATTTCTATAAAGTGAAACATCAATTATAAATTTATCAGTTTTCAAGTCCAAGTTTGATATATCAGGTCTGCTTAAAATTGGGGCATGCCTACCCCACTTCGAACTTCGATCCTCCTCCAGGGCAGATGGAGGGGAGAGTTCCCTTGCTCACTTGTGTGGGGTGGGGAGGTTGGTAGAAGAGTGTGGGCTTCACGTGGGGATGTTCTTGGGCTCACGATCACTGGAGCTCACGGGATGCATAATAAGAATCACTGTATTATTTTGATCATATTTAGCACAGAAGTTTTAAGAAACCATGCAAATAATCCAACATCTGCTTCATTACACTTATTAGTAATGCTGAGGTGGGTGGGAAGGGAATCTTCTTTTTTTCTTTCCCACATTTTTTAATTGGTGCATTATAGTTGTATATACTGATGGGATTTGTTGTTACATATTCATACCTGCACATAATATCACAATATAATTTGCAATATTATTCCCCTAACGCTTCCCTCCTCCCTCCTTACCTCCCATCTGTTGGTCCCTTTCTTGTACGGATCTCCCTTTGATTTTCATGAGATCAGCCCTCATCCTTCTTTTAATTTTTCCTCTCCAGCTTCTACATAGGTGAGAGAACTTATGACCTTTGACCTTCTGAATTTGGTTTATTTCACTTAACATAATGGTCTCTAGTTCCATCCATTTTCTGGCAAATGACAGAATTTCACTTTTTTATGACTGAATAACATTCCATTGTGTACATATACAACATTTTCTTTATCCATTCATCCGTTGATGGACACCTAGGCTGGTTGCATAGTGTGGCTGTTGTGAATCATGCTGCTATGAACACAGGTACGCAGGTGTCACTGGGGTGTGGTGACTTTAGTTCTTCAGGGTAAATACCCAGGAGAGGTGCAGCTGGGTACTATAGTGGCTCCATGCCTAGCTCCTCTTTTGAGGAGCCTCATACTGATTTCCAGGGAGAGGATCTTAGGCTGCTGGGGGGCTGGGAGATGTGGGTGCTAACTTTGCTTTAAATGGCAGCATCTTTGGTTTAGGATTATGACTTTTGTTTTTCTCCAAAGAGAAGATTTCGGCGGGGCCCTGGGTTGTCTTTTCAGGCCTAACTGACACGAGGCTGTGGAGGCAGCTGGCAGAGCTGGGGCATGTCCTGATTCACGGGGGTTGCCAGGACAAGGTGCCACCCCTGGGAGACCTGAAGCCGTAGGTCTGGGATGGAGGCCTGGCTGGCAGCTGGCTCCTGTTCAGAGTGTCCTCGGGGGTTCTCCTCGTGCTCCATGTCTTTCTGTGTCCAAACGTCCTCTCCTTGTGGGGACATCAGTCTGATCGGATGAGGACTCACCTAATAGTTTCATTTTCATGTGATCACCTCTTTTAAACCCCTGCCTACAAACATGGCCTCTGTGGTTCTGGAGTGGAGAACGTGTGAGTGGGGTCTCAGTCCAGCTCACGGCAGGAGGACCCTTTGACCAGCCAGCCGGGAGCCCAGCATCCTACCCATGCTGCAGAGTCCGCAGACCAGGAGACAGCGATGATGCCTTCCACTTCTTTCTTTCCTCTATAATAACGAGGAAGAAGGCTCATTCTTTGCATTGCACAGACGTGAGCAGCGGGGCTGGGAGCCTGAAGCCTGTCTCTAAGATACCAAGGGTCTGTCCCCTCGGGCCATGTAATTAATTCTCTACGCTAAAGTCACTCCCTGGTGTCGATTCCCACCACCCGCTCCTTCCACCCATCCTCTGGTCTTCAGAGGGCCCAGTCAGAAGCAGGTCCATGCTGACAGGCAATTATGCAGATCCATGAATTCATAATTCAAAATACACCCATCAAAACATTTGCTCTTACTTTTAACCCCATTGTAGCCTGAGTGGAAATGTTAAGGCGCGGCAGAGAAGATGAATATTGCAGACCAAAGCTTTCCCACAGCCTCTCGCCCCTTCAGCATTCTAATCCCATTGAGGATATTTATGCCTGGCCAGGGGCTGCGCTGGGGGCTGGGCTCCCGCAGGTCACCCCCTCACAGCCTCACCCGGCTTTGTAGAGACCAGCTGCCTGTTGCTATGGTGATTTGGTTACGGAAGGGCAACACAGGGCACCTAACCTGAGTGCTTTTTTAACCAAACCACATGCTTATTAAAAGAAAGGAGAAAGTTTCCATTAAACTATCTGGGCTGATTACATTTGGAAACTTAATAACGTGTTGACTCAAATAAGTCCCATTGAACTGAACCCCGCAGGGCTCCGGGTTCACCAGGGGAACAAATACCTCTGATGAAGCTTGGCATCTTAACCCTGTTTAACATTTTAATTAAGAAGGGAAATTTCGTTGTCATTTGCTTTTCTGCAGTCTCCAGGAGCGGCAGGGGACACGCTTGAGAATTCCCCCAAGAGTACAGCGGAAAGAAATACATTAGCTAATTAGGGATGATGCAAAACATCCATGTACAGGATTCATACGCTGCTGCATTGCTTTGTTGGCCAACTTTGCTACTTTCCAGGAGGATTTCTCAGAAGGGGATGCGTGCAAGTACCTGCTCTTTCTTCTTCTTTTAAAAATACCATTGATAGAGAGCTAAAAGGTTGCCTGGCTTTTACTCTACACAGCCAGAGAAGAGAGGCGTGAGCTATGGCCTGCCTTGTTAACTTCAGAAAAGTCATCCCCAAATCCACATTTATAAACCAGAAAAACCCATCATTTTGTTAGCCTCTCCTTTTCCTACCCAGGCGGGCACCCTGGGGAAAGTTTCTTTGGATGGCCCAGTTAAGGAGAAAACATTCTCTTCCCTGGATTGCAAATGAGCCTGTGAAAGGGAGTTAAAAAAAAAAAAAAAAAAGCAATCCAGGACAGGGGCAGGCACAAGGAGCCCAGAGGGCTGGTCAGCTGTGTCTATACTGGTCAGGCTACCAGCTTGGTAGAAAAATCGATTTCACTAGAGGATGTGTACAGATTTTTAGTGTATTTCTACACTCATAAGCAGAGACTTTCTCTTTGTTTCATTTTGTTTTGCAACCCCACCCTGGGTGTTCTGCTAATTTTGAGCCCCTCCCTCGGTCACCCCATCCCCAGCCAGTCCTGGGCTGTGAGTTTACTTCCTGGGAAACCTCATGTCCTGTTTGGCCTGCTGTCTCCTTTGGGGCCCCCGGGGAAAGCAACACCCCATAACCCCCTCTGTCTCCGGACCCAAAAGGGATGCAGAACAACTGAACTATGTGTTAATTGCGTTAAGGCGCTTTCTCTAATGAAATAGTGGCTTTCTCCATAGCAACGGTGATTAAACCATGCAGAATCGTGGGTCCTCCAGGGCCTGTCTGTCTGGGAAGTGATTGCCACTTTACAGAACAATTCAGTCCAGATAGAAGTTTATTGTGCACATTTTGCCGGAGCTGACTGCTCAGGTCACACTCCCCAAAGCCTCTTTCTCTCCCTCTGAGCACTATTTTCAGGCTGACTTGGGGGTGGGAGCCACAGGATATGTGCCTCCTGGTTGGGGGGGTGGTAGATGAGGCTGCCTGGAGCTGGGGGTGGGGAGGAGGGAGAGAAGAGATCCTGGGCTCCTGTTCAGGGGGTGGGGAGGAAAAACTCCAAAGCCTGCAGCTTGAATGTAAGTCAGCTCTAAAGAAGACCCATGCTTCATTAAGCAGCTTTAAAAATGCTCATTGAGATGCCCAGAGGGGGTAAGGTAAATTCCCTTTCCATTTTGTGTGCCTTTCAAAAGCACACAGCATTCCTATTTTATACACTGTAGGGTAAATGATTTTCAAAGTTGGAGGGAGGGGGAAATACACATTATCTGGACCAAAACACGCAGAAAGGAGTGCACTCATGGTGCTGACGACCCACCATCCCAAACAGAGGGGCGGGTCCTCCCTGGGTCCTGCTTCTTTCTTCCTCTCATGCCCAAGGAATGGCCTTTTCTCCTCTCCTGCCTGTAGCATAAGCTGGAAGTACAGAGCTTAGGTCACCCACAAATGTGGTGCTGGCTAAAAGTCGCCAGGAGGCACTGCCTGTAGTCAAAGACACATTTTGAAATATCCAAAGAAATGAAATATAACTGTAATATTAAGATCTAGACCTGAGTTTGAACACATCCAAAATATGTTCTTACTATAACAGAATCTGCTTTAAATATGTCCAATTGCCAGGTGCAGTGGTGCAGGCCTGTGATCTCAGCTACTGGAGAGATGGAGGCAGGAGGATTGCAAGTTCAAGGCCAGCCTGGGCAATTTAGGAAGACCCTATCTCAAAACAGAATAAAAAGGATTGAGAATGTAGCTCACTGGTACAGCACTTACTCTCCTAACATAAGGGAGGCCCTGGGTTCAATTCCTAGTCCCCCCCTGACCCCCCACCACCCCACAATATCCAAGTTAAGGGCCTAAACTCTGGATTGCAAAGTCCAGGTTTGAATCCTGGATCTGCCACTCAGTCCTGAGCCCTAAAGGAAGTCCCCAAATCTCTTGGTGCCTCTGTTTCCCTATTTGCAAAACAGAGATGAGAGTAGCAACTACCTCATGTGATTGTTGAGACAATTATAGGAGAGAATTAACAAAGCACTTACTTCCTGGCACAACTGGGCTCAAAAATAATAAGAGTCATGACAGCCACGCGGCGCAGTGCCCTATTGCGTGCACACAGCACCCTGGCTCACCTAGGTCTTTACCTCCATCATCTTCCTGATGATTCTGAGCTAGTCTTTTTTTTTTCCTTTTTTTTTTTTTTTTTGGTGCATTATAGTTGCACGTATTGACAGGATTTGTTGTTGCACATTTGTACATCTGACACATCCAGGTGCCCCTCACTGGAGGGCAGCCAACCCCCCGACCAGGCACTGCCAGGCCAGCCAGAAGAGACCAGTCGCTGGCTACAAAACAAACAGAGAAATCCAAACCCCAGCCTCCAGCCCTGGGGACCAGGAATGTTCTAGGCGATGAAAGAGATGCAGACAGTCCTGTGCCCTGGGGCTGACGGGGCCAGGGCGGCTCTCAGTGGTGGAGGAGAACTGGGGTGGCAGCCCAGGCTGAGGAGCCAGGCAAGCTTCCCAGGGATGCATGCTTCTATTTTTACTCACAAAATTGAAAAGATAAATACTTAAAGGGGCTTGAAGAGCTTAGATTTCGCTAGGAAATAAAAATGCTATTTATACTGGCATCAAGTATAATTTTTCACACTTTCAAAATGTTTGAAGAAAACTGGATGAAGGCCACAAATCAAAATATTCATCATACCGAGAAATTCGTGTGCTACTGTGATTTGTTTTCTACTTTAGAAAGCAATTCATTATTATTATTATTATGCTAGTAATACTATTGCCCAGATTTTCTTTTCTTTTTTTTTTTTTTAAAGAAAGAGTGGGAGAGAGAGAGAGAATTTTAATATTTATTTTTTAGTTCTCGGTGGACACAACATCTTTGTTGGTATGTGGTGCTGAGGATTGAACCCGGGCCGCATGCATGCCAGGCGAGCGCACTACCGCTTGAGCCACATCCCCAGCCCCTGCCCAGATTTTCTGATCCCAAGGGAAAACTTCATTACTTTAGGCAAAGAGTCTTGTAATTACATTATGCACACTGGGTATCGAATATGAATTGGCAATGCCCTCCAAACGCATTTGCCCAAATGGCTGCAGGAGCAGCAAGGACAGATTAGTAAAGACCCCAGTGGCCAGCAGAACCTCCCTAAGCAGATGGACCCTCTCAAGGGGCCAACACCATCAGCTATGCTGGGAGCTTGTGAGAAGAGCAGATGCCAACAGCCCCCCTGAGGTCTACAGAATCAAAATGAGCAAGAAGGAACCTGACCACACAGTGAATTTCCCAGCCTCCCTAGCAGCTAGGTGTGGCCCAGTGACTAAGTTCTGGCCATCAGAAGGTGAGCACAAATGACATGGTTTTGCACCTATAGGGAAGGACCCTGCACCTCTCCACTTGCTGGGGAGACCTTAGCATAACGGAAGGGGTGGAGCAGCTGTTGTGGACCACAACTGGAACCCCATGCTTATGGTGACAGAGCAAAGGAGATTTATCACTTATCATACCAGCTTTACTTTCTACCTCTTTTATAATACCACCTTCTAGTTGCAACCTGTATATACTTTTTTCCTAAAGACTATGAGCCATTTTTGGACAGAGACCAATTGTTTAATTATTTTTTAAACTCTGTACATTATTCAGTTATCTGTCTTGCCTATTAGAGGTCCAATAACTATCAATTAAATGAATGAATGAATGAATGAATTCATGAACGAATAGTGATTTATTATGAAGATGTACTCACTTACCTTCCCCTGGTCAAAGATGGGATTTTATGTGGTTCAATAAGGATAATCATTGAGTTTTTTTAAGATGTCAGAATAGAGAAGGTCACTTTCCTGGCTGCTCGTGGAGCAAAACCAAGAAAGCAGACAGGCAGCTTCTCATCAAGGTGGATGAACAAAAAAAAAAAAAAAAGCAGGGCACTCTACTGGAATTTAAAACTGGACAATCAAAGCAGATCAGGTTGGACATATTAAAATAAGGAAGAAATTCCCAGCGGCATAGCCACTGCCACATCCTGGCCAGAAGCACCAGGCAGAGAGGTCCCTCCATGAGCATAGTGGAGGGAAAAGGGAATTAAAGGAACCTGCATTTTGGGGAGGCCTGAGGCGTGTCTGGGTGTGGAGCATTTAGAGACCAAGGACATTGTCCAGCAAACCTGAAAGATGTGCTGCACAATATCTGTGTGCAGGGAAAGAAGCCGCCCTCTCTCCAGGCCCCAATGGAGGACAAAGGAAGGAACCATTTTGCACCCACAGTATGTGGGGGCCAGTCTCCAAGGGGGCTGATTCCTAGCAAACCTGAGTTTGGCCCAGAATACAGGTTCAGTAAACACACACTACACAACATAGAGTGTGCTTAAGTGGCCAGGAGAAAATCAAACATGGGAAGAGGTTTACACTGGGTACAACAGTCATGGAAACCCACGTGGCTCTACTCCTCCCACTCTGATCCGACAGCTTGCAGGACCTGCTGGGAGAGATGCATCTGGCTGGGAACTTGGAAGGGCAAGGGCAGAAGAGATTGTTTGGAGACTGAACCCAAGACTAGAAAACCGGGGGCCAAAGGTGACACAGGGGACTAAGAATTGGGTCCTCCCCACATGAGAGGAACCCAAGGGAGATTTCTGGGGTACCAAGAAGTGCTGGGCACTGGAGGTGCTGATTTAAAACCTCCAGACCAACTGGCATTAACCCCAGAGGAGAGAGCAACACACTCCAGAAGACCCCACCTAAAACTGCTGAGAAGAGAAGGTGAGAATCTTTTCAACTCCAATAGAAAGAATTCTTTAATTTTTTATCACAGTCTTTTTTTTTTTAATCTCTTTCTCTGTTTAATTGTGACCTTAATGGTACATGGACATTTATACAGTTTCTTTTTTTTTCTTCTCATCTCTATCATTTTTGAAGCCAGATATTTTTCATAGATTAGTTTTTTTAACTTGGATGTTCGATTAGTACATTTTAGTTTTGTTTTGAATTCTTTTATTTTTATTTTTTAACTTTAAAAAAATTTACTTTATATATACTTTTTGTCTCTTACATGTTTCCCTTAATTCTCTCTTCTATAACAGCCAATCTCTATCATTCTTTCACTCTTCCTTACTTCTTCTCTCCTCCCTCATAATCATACCCTATATCACTTCTATTCTCTTCCTTTCTACCAATTGAAATTATAAACCCTTTTGCAGACTTGCTGTTTTTTTATTATAGGCAATAACTGATTATGTAATTTCTATTTATTGTGACAATTAACATCATTGACATCACACCAGGAGCTATTTGGTTTAATGCTGTAAATTGTTTGCATTGGTTGTTGTTATTATTTGTCTCCCCCCTCAACAGGGAGGTTCTGGAAACCTGCAGGGACACTGTAAGTCCACAGGGTAGAAACTCTACTGTCTCAGATCCGTATTGTTAGATGGGTAGACACACCAGCAACATGAAAAAGCAAAGGAACAAATTGCCCAAACAAATCAAGATACTCCAATAATAGAATCCATCAACACCCAGTGGAAGAAATGTCAGAGAAGTAGTTTAGAATGACATGGTTAAACTGATCTGTGAAGTAAAGGATGATATAAGAAATGAAATCAGAGAGAAAATACAGGCAGTGAAGATAAGTTCAATAAAGAGAGAAATTCTGAAAAACAAACAAGCAGATCCTCAAAATGAAGGAAACAAAAAAAACAAATTATAAATTCAATAGAAAGCACCACCAACAGACTAGACCACTTGGAAGACAGAACCTCAGGCAATGAAGACAAAATAGAGTTGACCATGGAGAGAAGATGTTAAGAAACTTAACAAGAACTTCCAAGAACTGTGGGATAACATGAAAAGACCAAATTTAAGATTTATCAGGAGATGGAGGTATGGAGATTCAAACCAAAGGAATACACAATCTTTTCAATAAAATAATATCAGAAAAATTCCCAAATCTAAGAATGAAATGAAAAATCAAATACAAGAGGCTTACAGGATCCCAAATGTACAAAATTACAACAGACCTACACCAAGACACATTATAATAAAAATGCCTAACATACAGAATAAGGACAGAATTTTAACAGCTGTGAGAGAAAAAGTATCAGATCATGTATACGGGGAAACCAACTCAGATCTCACCTGATTCTCAATCCAGACCCTCAAAGCTAGGAGGTCCTGGAATAACATACACCAAGGATTCTATATCCAGCAAAATTAAACTTCAGATTTGAAGATGAAATAAAAACCTTCTATGATAAACAAAAGTTAAAAGAATTTGCAACTAGAGGGCCTGGGGCTGGGGCTCAGTGGTAGAGTGCTTGCCTAGCACATGCGAGGCGCTGGGTTCGATCCTCAGCACCACATAAAAAATAAATGAATAAATAAAATAAAGGTAATGTGTCAACTACAACTAAAAAAAAGAAAAAAAAAAGAATTTGCAACTAGAAAGCCTGTACTACAGAACATTCTCAACAAAATATTCCCTGAAAATGCTATGGAAAAAAAAAGTGAAAACCAGCAAAGGGAGGAATTACACTAAAGGAATAGCCAACCAAAGGAGAAACTCATTCAAATGAAAACCTAGAAATAAACCCAAATGACCGGGTTACAGATCATATCTCAGTAAAAACCCTGGACATTAATGGACTAAACTCATCAATCAAAAGGTACAGACTGGCAGATTGGATTATTAAATAAGACCCAACAATAAGCTGTCTCCAAGAGCCTCACCTCATAGGCAAAGACATCCACAGACTGAAGGTGAAAGGATGGGGAAAAACGTATCGCTCACATGGACTGAGGAAACAAGCAGGGGTTTCTGTCCCCACATCAGATAAAGTGGACTTTAAGCAAAAGTTAATTAGAAGGGACAAAAAAGGCCACTTGGTATTGCGTAAGGGAATTATATGTCCACAAGACGTAACAATCATAAATATTTTTGCCCTAAACAATGGAGCATCTACATACATCAAACAAACCCTTCTCAATTTCAAGAATCAAACAGACCACAGCACAATAATACTGTGTAACTTTAACATGTCTCTGTCACCACTGGACAGATCCAACAAACAAAAACTAAATAAAGAAGCTATAGAAGTAAGAAATACAATTGATAATTTAGGCTCAACAGACATATATAGAATATTTCATCCACCAATGACTGAACACACTTTCTTCTCAGCAGCACATGGATCCTTCTCTAATACAGACCATGTTATGTAAGCTATCACATATGGTGGCATACAATTATGTTACCTTAATATGTTTTAAGCATCTGTAGGGTCATTTTGATAGCTCCCTTTCCATTGATACTAATTTTTGTGTTCTTGTTTTTTCTTGATTAGACTTGTTTTTATCAAATTAGCTGTATTATTTCTTCTCTATTTCATATATTTATGCTCCTACTCTTATTTTTCCTTCCTACTGCATAATTAGAAAATAATTTGACTGTTATTCTAGCTTCTTTCTGATATGAGTACTGTAAGTTATAAATGTTCATCTGACTATTGTTTCATCCCAGAGATCCTGATATTTCAAGCATTTATCATCATTTAATTCAAGGCATTCTTCATTTACTTTTCTTGTACTTTCTTCCTTGACCTCTGAGATACTTATAAGTGTGCCATTTAATTTTGAAATAGTTGACGTATATATATCTTAAGGTGATTGATTTCCAATGTAATAAATCATGCAGAAAACACAGTCTGTATGATTTTAAATTAAAAAAGTAATGGAAATGCTTCTTATATTGATTGCATTGGTTATATAAATGTCAAAACTGATCAAATTGCGTACTTCAAATATGTACATTTTATTGTACTTTAATTTTACCTCAGTAAAGCTATAAAGGGAAAAGGATAATCATTGCAATGAACTAAAATTCATCAAGTACATTTAAGTCCATGAATTTCTGACCGTTTATATATAGGCATACATGTGCAAATGCATGTATTTAATCATTCGCCTTCAGAGAGTAAGAAGAAAATTCATTATCATGAAAACTGACAGATAAAGGGGAAGGAACCAAACATTTATCCTTTATTTCCTATGTGATCTGTACCAGATAGTAAGCAAAGAGAAGTGTTTTTTTTTTAATACATCATCCTGCTTAATAAATGATAGTATTACAGCATTACCATCTTGCAACTCTTCCCCTGCAAGGAATTAATAGACCCAGTTAAAGGCTTCTAACATCACAAGAACAGAGGTAAGCCACAGTGTGGCTCCTGGCTTCTGTAATCCAGTTAAAAAGATCCAACTGCTCAAGTCTCTGACGTGCAAGTTGAATTGCATCATGTGTGAGACTCACATAAAACTCTAACGGGGGAAGCTATAGACTGGACTCTCAGAGGACTGGCATTCTTCCACATGTGCGTTCCAGCAGAGGCGTGTGGCCAGGGAGCCAGTAGGCTGCATGGAGTAATGGGGGGACACTAGAGAATAAGAAGGCACAGGAGTGAGGACCATGAAAGTCACAGGAGGAGTCAGGGTGGCCCTTAGTTGTAGAACACTTGCCTGGCACGCATAGGCCCTGGATTTACTCTTCAGGGCCCCAAAAGAAAAGAGAAGAAAGTCAGGATGGTGGTCACTCCTGGAAGGAGGACACTGTGTGGGCAGAGGGCTTCCAAGTTAGCCAGCAAAATTTCTTTCTTAACTTGGGTTTTTACAGGTGTTGCCTTATAGTCACCACTCGCTAAGTGACTTCCTCACCTCTGGGGGTCATCCAAGGTGCCATGACTCATTCATAGTTGTGCTGCCCATGGAAAAGACACCAAATTGGCCGCTTCCCACCCAGAATCAAGAAATGGGCCTGGTCTGATGTCATCTGTCCCACTGTTTTCAGATGGGAAAGCTCCAGTTCAGAAGAGCAAGTTCCAAACTCTGTCCCCTAAGTCCCCTTTCCTCCACATCCCAGGTTTCCTATTACACCCTGCATCCTCATCCCGTGGCTCCTCAGGCTGGGTCACAGATTCTGCTTTATCAGGAGGGTTAAGATATTAAAATCGGAGTGTTTTCCTGTTTTCTTTTCCAATTACTTCAAAAGTCCAGAGGACTCTGCCAGGACACTTACTCCTGATCAAAAATCTTGATTCTGTATTCACTTAAGATAATATTCACTTATATTTACTGTTTACCAGCTATGTGAATATGAGGTCATAATCTATGAAAAAGAACTGCAGTAAAGAATCACCCTGGGTTGCACACCAACAGGGTCAAAAAGAGGAATTGAAATAAAGTTAACTCATTCACATGAAAAACACAAACTGGGAAAAAAAAAAAAAGATATAACATGAAAATTGAAGTCTGTGTCCAGTTTCTGCACACCAAAAGCAGAAACAATTTATGCAAACACAGAACATATATGCATAGTCTTTAGAATTATTTTTGCACAAATTGTACTTTGTAGGCACACTGGTATTTATCTTGCATTTTTATTTAAAATACATTTTGTGCAGGATGTGGTTAAATGCCTCTGGGTTCAACCCTTGGTACCCAAAAAAATAAAATAAAATATATTTGGGTTTTATATATATATATATATATATATATATATATATATATATATCCCAAAATTATATATGTATATATAATTTCTACTTTAGTACATATAGTTCTACCATGTACTTAAAAAAAATTTTTAAATTTATTGATGGACCTTTATTTTGGGGGAGGGGAATCTTTATTTTATTCATTTATTTATATGCAGTACTGAGAATCAAACCCAGTGCCTCACATGTGCAAGACAAGTACTCTACCACTGAGCCACAACCCCAGCCCCCCTCTACCTTATACTTTTAACAGTTGAGTAATATTCCATTATGTGACTGTGCAATAATTTATTTAGCCAGTCCTGTATTGATAACCACTTACATGTACCGTAAACATGCTAAGTGAACATCCTTATCCACAAAGCAAGTGTATCCTTAGGGCAGATTTCTTAGCAATGGAATTGTTAGGTGGAAGGATATGTGCATCTTGAATTTTAAGAGAGATTGTCAAAACATCCTCTACAGTTTCATGTTTTTACGTTCTCAGCAACAGTATCTTTAGTGCGTATTTTCCTATATCATTCACAACACTGGGGATCATGTTTACATTCTTCAAAATTTAAGTGAAAAACTTCATGTTGCTAATGATTTGACTTTCATTTCTTCAATTATGAGTAAAGCTGCTTATTTTTTCAGATGCTTTTTGGTAACTTTAGTTCTTTGCTGTGAGTTAAATGTTTGGCTCTTTCGTTCAGTTCTTTTTCCTACTAGGTCTTCCTTTCTTCCCAAAGGGACCAGAAATGTAGAATGGTGACTCAGCCGCCTCGAGGACATTGCCCTTTCTTATTGTCATCAACAGGACTGACCTCTTAGGGCACAGCTTTAGCATCTGTATTTTTTATTTGGTCACTCTTAAATGCTCACTGTCACACAGTGTGGTCAGATGACATAAGAGAGAACTAGTCATTACACTTTCTTATTTATTTCTATAATTATTCTCACATCCGTAAGCCATGATAGAATTTAACCTACTTCATAATAAAATTATTTTGTCATTTTACAAATTATTTGAATTTAAAACTTTCCCTCTCCCAAACCCAGCAAAAGGTGATTAAATGAGAATTTCCATCTACCTCACACCTTGATTTAAAACATGCCATAAGAGGCCTAACTCCTCTGAGAGCCAATTTCCCGAAGTGTAAAATAAGAGGGTTGCCTGAGTCCGCAGTTCCCTTCACACCCAGTGTTCAGGAACTCAAATGGAGTTAATTGAAACCAAAAATGTTTTGAGGCCTTATAGCCTGAAAAGGAAGCCAGGCTCCAAGGAAGAATGATCTTTTATGTGAACACCTGACAACAGATTCTTGCCACTGGTCTTACACGATGGCACATTTAGGCAGGATGCTGGCCCTCCTGCTCCATCTGGGCCTCAAGGTGGTCTTGAGATCCTGGGCAAGGCCACTTCCACAGACTCATGCCTATGTTTGCTGAATCCCAAGTGAGGACCTTCTTTCTGTGCATGTTCAATTGTCCCAAATACCTACTGGGAATCCAAGTCACTCCAGCAAGTCTGTATAGTATGTTCTTCAACTGAATAACCATCTTCTGTAAATACATTACTGGTGACACATTGTTATTTTGAGACGTGTGTGAGTGTGTGTGTGTGTGTGTGTGTGTGTGTGTGTGTGTAGCAAGATGAAGCAAAACAGTAATTATTGGTATTATTTGGAACTGGGATTTTTCAGCATAAAGAAAAGAGATACAAGTTGATTTGGTTCAATAACATGCCTGGAATCCTAAAAACTGCAACAGTTTAAAACCTACCAGCTACATTTAAATCCACAAATTAAAAAAAAAAAACTCATTGATTACCTTTGGATTGTTCTAGGAAACCAATTCCTTATTTTGAAAATCGATAAGTGAAAAGAAAGAATAAAGTTTTTTTTTTATATGAACTATCTTTGAAATCAAATAGCTATCAATATCTTTGAAATCGAATACAGGTAAGTTATCTTTATAGATCACAAAAGAGGATGGATTGTTAGCAATCATATATTTCATTTTCCAGCCAGGTGTGGTGGTGCACACCTGTAAACCTAGTGACTCAGTGACTGAGGCAGGGGGATTTTAAGACCTTGTCTCAAAAAAAGGTGAGGGAGCTGGGGATGTAGCTCAGTTCAGTGGTAAAGCACCTCTGCACTCAACCCCCAGTACAAAACAACAACAAAAATAAATAAATGTATCATTCTTCATCCTTAATTAAATAGTGAGTTCAGGTAATGAGTACTGAGTGTTGCTCAATATCATGTGAAGAGAAATAATGGGACATTGTCTTATTTATTTATTTATTTATTTTTGGTACTGGGGATTGAACTAAGGGCACTCAACCACTGAGCCACAACCCAGCCCTATTTTGAATTTTATTTATGGACAGGATCTCACTAAGTTGCTTAATACCTTGTCATTGCTGAGACTAGCTTTGAACTTGCAATCTTCCTGCCTCAGACTCCTGAGCCACTAGGATTACAGGCACGTGCTACCGCACCCAGGTGTTACTCTTGATGGGAGAATATGCCACCACTTATGAAGACGTTTTATTTAAAAATTTGAACTTGAATTTAATTAAGCCTTGAGAGTAAACGAGCCATTTACAAGAAGTACAGGGGAAAGGACATATTAAATGACGCCCTGAGGATACTATCAACCAAAGCTGGACTTTTTGAAACTGTACAGGACAATTGGCCAGGTTTCTCCTACAAAGAATTTACAAAGAAAAACAAAGAGGTTTGCAGGGGTTTTAGGGATTAAAATAAATTTAGGGGACACATTAACTGATTGCAATGTATGGGCCTGATCTAGATCCAAATTCAAAAAAATTTGTGAAGAAATTTATATAACCATTGAGGAAATGTGAACACTTGCCGCAGTCTTGGCTGGGCACAGAATCACGAGCCAATCAAGCAGGAACAAAACTTTATTTTGAAAAAGCCGCTAACACTCTCAGCGCCAGCAAGTCAAAAACCGGTCCTCCCACGAGGGTGTCCGACCGGAACCGCGCGTCCCGGAACCCCCCGTCTCCTCCGACCTCCTCCGGAATTCCCTCCTACTATCCTTCCCCAACCAATGGGAACTCTCCAGCAGTCCCGTAAAGTCCCGTAACTTGAGTCCGGTAGCAGGCCAAGGTGAACAGCGGGAGTCCAGTTTGCATATGAATGTAAATTTTAACATAATCATCTCAGTGGCTAGCTGGCGTCACTTTACAACCAAAGGTGCCATACATCGTATATATGCTTGTGGCTCCTAGCATCTGCCCCCTTCTGTTTAATTAAGCAACAAGCAATGTGGCTAGGGACCGTGCCTGGTAGGTTGTCCAATTTAACATATGGTTCTTACCCGTCATGGGAGAACTGACCTTTAGGCGTCAGCTTCCTGTCTTAGGTTGAATCCACTGTAATCAGAGCAACCCGTCGCTGACTACCGGTCCAGCATTCAGCCATGCTTGTGGATAGGCCTATGCACCAGTGGGGGGGTGAGGTTCTTGCCTCACCTCTGTTGGCCCCCAAATTTAGCCTTGGTGCCAGTGGGGGGGTGAGGTTCTTTGCCTCACCTCTGTTGGCCCCCAAATTTAGACCATCACTAGTAGAAGGGAGGAGGATACAGAAATGCCACGACACCAAGCCAATTGACGGCTCCTTTGGAAAAATTGCGTCACTGGTGACACCATCAGCAAAGATATGCCAGTATTACCACAATAAACATGGGGTGAGCTGGCAAGGAAATTGCATCACTGGTGACACCATCAGCAAAAATATGCCAGCAGTACCACAATTCGGTGCACCAGATGATATTTCACAATGTATGCAACTGATATATAGTCCAGGCAAGTTCTGCAAGCAGTTCAAATTGGAGGAGTCTATCAATATGTCCATATCCTCCCAAAGTAAATCAAGTCCTTGATAGCATTACTTGTTGAGTTATATTCATTGATGCATCAGTTTATACAGTTTACTGTGATAGCTATCATAGAAGCTGTAGTTTGGTTTTATCTCAGTCTTCACTGGAATTGGGATGGAGATGGAAATTCTGGCAATGATGGTAAAGAGACATTATCCTGAACAGAATTATTAAATATAATAAAAAGAAAAGGTGAAAGTAAACAAACAGATCTGTTAAACTCCTTTAAAAACAATCCTTAACAGCCGTTTACCAAATTTAAATTAGTAAACAAACAGATCTGTTAACCATCTTTAACAACAATCATAAACAGCTGTTCACCTAATTTAAATTAAACCATATAAATCACGTGAATAAAGAAAAAATTCGGATCCATTTTTTCATGAGCGCTCCTCATATAAGAAATATGGACATACACACATACAGACATACAACACAAAACAGAAGTGTGCACACAACATACAACACATAAGACAATAGTAAATAAAGGCCTTGTAACTATACTTAGGTGAAATCTCCATTGCAATGTTTAAAAACTCCACAGTCAAAAAAAAAAAAAAATAAATAAATAAATAAATAAATAAATAAAAAATAAAACACAGTCAAAAAATAAAACTGATCAGAAAAACATTAACCTAGGTTTGTATGAGCTCAAAAATAAAATAGAACTTTATGATGTGGAAAAATGCAATAATAAAATAGATACTGAAAAAAAAAAAAACCTTGGTTAATCACTGTCGCAGATGTAAGAATAGCCAAGCTGGAGCTCTGGATGTCAGCTGTTATGGATTTGAGTCAAATCATCTTCTTTTTCTGTAGAAATTGTTTTAGTTAATCTCTCTGGAATCCAAATCGGTTGCTGTTCATCCTGTGGGAAAACACAGACAGCGCCCCGATTCCAGACTATCACTGGATCCGGGCCTTTCCATTGTCCTGTTAGAATATCTTTCCAAAGTACCTTAGGCTTATGTACATTTTTGGGGTACAAATGTCTTTCCGCAGCACTAAGTCCCGATGAATCTAAATTTAAAAAGTTTAGAGTAAAAAGGGTTATTTTAAGTTTATCTTTGGGGGATATATACCCCTTTCCAATTCCCTCCTTTTGTTTTAATAAGTACATTTTAATAGTTTGATGAGCTCTTTCAACTATGCCTTGTCCTTGTGGATTGTATGGAATTCCTGTTATGTGAGTAATACCAAATGATGAGCAAAATTGTTTAAAAGAGGAGGAAGTATAACCAGGACCGTTGTCCGTTTTTAACTGTTTTGGAACGCCCACAGTGGCAAAATTTTGTAAGCAATGAGCTATAACATCTTTAGTTTTTTCTCCGGCATGAAGGGAGCCCATCAAAAATCCGGAAGAGGTATCAACTGTAACATGTAAATATTTTAATTTTCCAAATTCTGGCAAGTGTGTGACGTCCATCTGCCAAATATGGTTAGGTATTAGTCCTCTAGGATTGACTCCAAGATTAACTTGTGGTAAAAATGTCACACAATTTTGACATTGTTTTATTATATGTCTGGCCTGTTCTTTAGTTATTTTAAAACGCTTTTGTAAAGTATTAGCATTGACATGGAACCTTTTATGAAAATTTATAGCTTCTTCTATTGTGGAGAAAATATGTATGTCATGTGTAGATTTATCTGCTAGTTCATTGCCCATACTAAGGGCTCCAGGCAATCCTGTATGTGCCCTGATATGACCTATGAAGAATGGATCTTTTCGGTCCCAGATTAGACTTTGTATAGCGGAAAACAAAGAGAAAACAGTAGAGGAAGGGGAAATCCTACCAGCATCTTCAAGGGAATTAATAGCATTAACTACATACTGACTATCAGAAAATAAATTAAATACAGAATCTTTAAACATCATAAAAGCTTGTAATACTGCATTAAGCTCTACCTTTTGAGCTGATTGTTTGGGTACTAAAAATGTAAAAGTTTGATCAGGAGTAACTACTGCTGCTGTACCATTGTTTGACCCATCAGTGAATATATTTGGAGCATTTATGATAGGGGTTTTTCTTGTCATTTTTGGAAAAACTACAGGATGCTTAGACCAAAAAGACAACAAAGGATTAGATGGTAAGTGATTATCAAATGAAACACTAGTTTTACACAGGATTATTGCCCAAGTATTTAACTCATTAGCTAACTCATCAATTTGATCCATAGTATATGGAGTAATAATTTTATTGGGAGAAATCCCAAACACTCCCTTAGCTGCTTTTATTCCTTTGAGTATTAATTGTCCTACAGCCTCAGGATATCTAGTAAGAATAGTGTTAGGGGAATAAGATAAATGTATCCACAATAATGGACCTTCTTGCCAAAATACTCCTGTAGGAATATTTTTTGTTGGTAGTACAATAAATAATAAAGGCAAACTTATATCAATTCTATCCAAATGCATATTTTCCATATATGTTTCAATGATTTTTAATACTTTTCTTGCTTCAGGCGTTAACATGCGGGGTGAATTTGGATCTGATGGACCTTTTAGAATATCAAATAAAGGTCCTAACTCTCCTGTTGGTATGCCTAGATAAGGCCTTATCCAATTTATGTCTCCCAATAACTTTTGAAAGTCATTAAGTGATTTGAGTTGATCTACTCGTATTTGAATTTTTGGTGGACGGACCATGGTTGAGGATAATAGAACTCCTAAATAATTAATTGGAAGATTTAATTGTACTTTATCTATTGCTATCTCTAGATTATAATTTTTCAATAAATTTGTAAGTGTGGCATAACATTCTAGTAATGTGTTTTTATCTTTATGTGCCAGTAACACATCATCCATATAGTGAAATATTTGTAGTTCAGGATTTTGGTTTCTAAGTGGCTGGATTGCTTTATTAACATAAATTTGACACATAGTTGGGCTGTTAGCCATCCCTTGAGGGAGTACTTTCCATTCATATCTCTGATCAGGACCTTCATGATTCAGTGCAGGGATAGTAAATGCAAAATGTGGACTATCCTCGGGATGAATTGGAATTGAAAAGAAACAATCTTTAATATCTATAACTAAAACATGCCAGGTTTTTGGTAAAGCAGACAATTGAGGAATCCCTGATTGAGCAGGTCCCATAATAACCATCTCATTATTAATGGCTCTTAAATCTTGTAATAATCTCCATTTACCAGATTTCTTTTTAATGACAAAAATGGGAGTATTATAGGGGGATACGGAAGGTTGTATATGTCCTTCCGCTAACTGTTGTCTGACCAAGTCATGGGCTACTTGTATCTTTTCTTTAGTCAAGGGCCACTGAGGAACCCACACTGGTCTTTCTGATTTCCAAGTAATTTTGATTGTCTCAGTGGCCCTTTCTGAAAACCCAATTCATGTCTATTTATTTCTTGATCTATTTGAATAGGTGCTGTCATACCTTGTTCTTGTTCTCTTAATCTTTTTTCTTTCCTAAAGCCTTGTTTAGCCCTAGTAGTGGGCGCGTTAGGATTGATGTTATTTGTTAATGTCAATCCTAATTGATCTAGGACATCTCGTCCCCATAAATTTACAGGAAGATGATCCAATACATAGGGCTGTATAGTTCCTTCACATCCTTCAGGATCCCTCCAATCTAATACCATAGCACTTCTATGGGGATTTGTTGCCACTCCTAGGCCTCGAAGCGTTTGAGTGGCTTGTTGTAATGGCCAATGTTTTGGCCATTCTTGACGAGATATGATGCTGAGGTCAGCTCCTGTGTCCAGCAGCCCATTAAAGTCATGTCCTTGAATTTTTAATTTTAGCATTGGGCGAGAATCTAAATTTAAAGACAGCATAGCCCAATCTACACCTGTGGAGCCTAATCCCTTGGAACCTCTTTCTACATTACAACTGGAAAATTTATCATGCAGGCTGGGTATTATTAATAACTGTGCTATTCTATCTCCTGGTGAAATTACTGATATACCTCTTGGAGAACTAGCTATAATTTTTATTTCACCTTCATAATCGGGATCAATTACCCCAGGACTTATCATAAGTCCTTTTAGTGTAGAAGAACTGCGTCCCAATAATAAGCCTACTGTTCCCTGGGGAAGAGGTCCTTTTACTCCTGTGGGAATGATTTGAATTCCCATCTCTGGGGTTAGTACTGCTCTGGCAGAGGCGCAGATGTCCAGCCCTGCGCTCCCTCTAGTTTGTCTGATGAGGGATTTAATGGATAATGCGTCCTGGGCACTACCTTGATGGGGCTGTTGGGTTCCTCCATTGCCCCATATATTTGTGGTTTGGGGCCCCGGGGCATTGGGCCCTCTAGTCCGTTTTTTGGCAATGGAGCTTGATACCTTTCTCCACGATATCGTGGGTAAACACTTGGTCCTTGTTCGTTTTTTGATAACGGAATACCCTCTATGGTGGTTTGAGAACGGCATTCATTAGCCCAATGTCTCCCTCTACGGCATCGTGGGCAAATACCTGGTATTCTATTCCTTTGATATCCAGCTTTGTTAAACCCTCCTCTTATGGGGCAACTCCTTTTAAAATGTCCTGTTTGATTACAATTATAGCATGTTCTTGGCCTGGCATCTAAAGCCTGTTGTACTGCTGCTAAGACTTGCCCCTGTTCATTAATGTCTCTACATAATTTAATATATGTGTTTAAATCCTCATGTCTCCATGGTCTAATGACCTCTCTGCAGCAACGATTTGCTTGGTCATAAGCCAGTTGTTTTATAAATGGCATTACCTGTTCTGTATTTCCAAATATCCTAGAGGCTGACTGAATAAGTCTATCTACAAATTCAGCATAAGGTTCATTAGTTCCTTGTATTACCTTAGATAATTGACCTTGTAAGTCTCCATGCCCCTGTAAAGTTTTCCATGCCCTAACTGCATCTACAGCAATTTGTGCGTACACACCAGGGTCATATTCAATTTGTTGTCTTTGACCCTCATAAGGTCCCTTCCCCAAAAGCATGTCCATATTTCTTTGAGGGTACCCAGCTTCTGCATTTCGCCTAGCTGTCTCCATGCAAAATTCCTCATTGGCAACCTTCCATAACAAATATTGTCCTCCGTTTAGCACAGATCGACACATGTTAGCCCAATCTGCTGGTGTCATGTCCAAGTTGGTAACAGATTCAACCATGCTTATTGTGAAGGGAGCTTGCGGCCCATAGGTCGTTACAGCCTCCTTTAATTGCTTTATTGTTTTGAAATCTAAAGCACGGTGAATTCGTTGCCCTCCTGCCTGCTCAAGTACAGGGCATGCTAATCTTTGGGGTCCTGCCTCAGAATTCCGTCCATCAACTACGGTAGTTGAGGGCCGCTCAGCGGTAGATGGAGCTGTTGGCTGAGTTACGCCCTCTGGTGATAGAACGGAGTTGGTAGCAACCTCCTGTTGTAATTCTCCACCTGATGGCTGCTTGTCCTCTAAGCTTGCTTTCTTTAAATTCTCCTCTGTCTGACTAGCTTGAGAGACCTTCTCTTTTGCTTGACCTAGCGTTTTTTCTACCATAGTCTGGACCTCTAACAATTTACTTAACAGTTTTTCGGTTTGTTTTTTATTGGATTCTAATCTACTATAACCTAACCCAATAAGGTAGGATAAAACAAAGCCGAAGCAGAATGAAACAAAGACGGAGCAGACAATGGTTGTATCAATTTTCTCTTTCTCAGGGCTGAATAACTTCAAACCTTGAGCCAACCATTTTTTCCAGTTCGCCTGAGAAAATTCTAGGGCTAGGGAGCTCGAAATGAAAACAAAATAAATCAAAACAAGAACACATTGTTTTCTGAGAAGGTCATCCATCCTGTCGCCTTCCCTCAGGGGCGAGCAATTTACTCACCTCTAAGCTTCAGGCGTTCCCCGTACGGGCCGCCAAATGCCGCAGTCTTGGCTGGGCACAGAATCACGAGCCAATCAAGCAGGAACAAAACTTTATTTTGAAAAAGCCGCTAACACTCTCAGCGCCAGCAAGTCAAAAACCGGTCCTCCCACGAGGGTGTCCGACCGGAACCGCGCGTCCCGGAACCCCCCGTCTCCTCCGACCTCCTCCGGAATTCCCTCCTACTATCCTTCCCCAACCAATGGGAACTCTCCAGCAGTCCCGTAAAGTCCCGTAACTTGAGTCCGGTAGCAGGCCAAGGTGAACAGCGGGAGTCCAGTTTGCATATGAATGTAAATTTTAACATAATCATCTCAGTGGCTAGCTGGCGTCACTTTACAACCAAAGGTGCCATACATCGTATATATGCTTGTGGCTCCTAGCAAACACTGAAAGAATATTCAAGGATATTCAAGAACGATTGATATTGCAACAAGTGGAGATGCAGCAGGGGTCTGGTGGTTTAAAGACCTGCATCTCTCAGAGACACACTGCCAGAGTCATAGACGGAGTGCTTGTGGGAGGCTGGGCTCCAAGTCCCTCGGGGTGGGGTGGGCCGCTGGGGGAGGGGCACCTAGAAACAGCCCTGGGGTGATGGGCTGAGGTACCTGGGGGCTTGTTAGTCTACTTCATTGGAAATTATTATTAATAAAAAGTTTCTGTCTTTTTTTAATGGAATAATTAAGGGCTCCACTTTCTGATCTGACCCTGAGCACCTTGTACAATCCTATTGATACGGTTCAATATCCCTGTAAGTTAATACTTGAAATTGTTAGTCACAACTCTCTGGGGTTGATATTCCTACAATGTGATGCACTGTGACCATTCCTTCTTATAGTAAAGCTTCTTTGACCTAAGAAACACACTGTGACCAAAGCCACCTGAGAAGGCCCGAAAGCTTCAATGCAGCCTCCATTCTGGTGCGTCTAGCGGCTGTTAGGTTCTGGGAGTTGCGTGGTTACCCTTATCGAAGGCAGTGACAGAGCAGCAGGTTTTTTTGTTTTGGTTTGGTTTGGTTTTGGTACTGGGGACTGAACCCCGGGGGCGCTCAACCACTGAGCCACATCCCCATCCTTCTTATATTTTATCTAGAGACAGGGTCTCACTGAGATGCTTAGGGCCTCACTAAATTGAGGAGGCTGGCTTTGAACTCGACGTCCTCCTGCCTCAGCCTTCCCAGTTGTGGGGATTACAGGTGTGCGCCACCACGCCTGTCCACAGCTGCAGTTTTAATGAGTGGATGAGACACTGTCCCTCTTGCTAAAGTGCTGTGTCTTAACTGCTCCACTTCTGCAGAGGGAGGCTTTCTTGGTGGTGGCTACTGTGAAGCTGCACCATCTTAATAAAAGGCAGCATGAACCTTCCCACTGATCTGTGACTATTTTCCATAATCACAGGTATCGATTGATAAGAAAAAGTCACACGGAAGTTGATCAGGGAGGCTGGCAAACAGCTCATCATGCTCTCAATTCCTCACAGCCAGCTGCTTCTACTGCAAAATGGGCAAGAGTGGGAAGGGCTGGCTTGGCTACCTCCTGCCCACACGCGCTCACTGAGTGGGCCCGACTTGGTGGGGGGATATCTACAGAAGACAATATCGGGGCAAAAATTGGTGAAATTCCAAGGCCTCTAGAGAACACTCCTGTGCCAATGTTTGACTTCCTGAGAGGCAGACAGTGGTTCTTTGTACTGGTCTTGCAGTTCTTCCAAAAGGTTGAGATGACTTAAAAGTACATAATTTTCAAAAGGGATGGGGAATCTGGGAGCCGGGCACTGCTGGCCCTAGAACCCAGCACTGCGGCGTGGTGGCCGCCCACTCTCCCTCTGGTGTCTGTGGCGGGGTCGGCTGAGGACAGCGTGTGCCAGGCTCCCTGGGAGCGGGGGAGAGCCTGTGACTGGGGAGAGGAGTCTTCTGCAGCTGGGGAAGAAGGGTTCCTTCAAGCGGTGGGTGAGGAGTGGCCGTCAGCACTCTCTTAGGCCAGATGCCTGGGGACTTTTATTACCCAAACAAAATAACAGCAATCAGAAAAAAACAAATACCCTGTTCAGTTTAATCTTTATTTTTACAGGATTTGGCAGGAGCCATAAGGTCTGGAACGGTAGGCCTTTTGGGGAACTTTGTGTTTATTAAAATGGTCTGGATACCAGTTATTATTCTTTCTCTCCCTTTGAAATGGAATGGAAAATCTCCTGATAAATGGGCAGAGATGGCGTCTAGATTCTTGAAACTAACTGCTCTCCAATCCTTTTGTGCTCCACTACAACATGCACTCCTGGGGCGGCCCTGCCTGAGAGGCCAGGCTCTCTGCTCCCTAGACTTGCTGAGCACGCTGGTCATGTAGATACCTGTATTGGTCATGGCAGTAACAGAACAGTTCCAGTTGGAAGGTCTGTCTAAACAAGTCTTTAAAATATCATAAATTTACTACACAGAATCTAATTTATCTTTCTTAGAAGAGGGGTGGAGTTTCTGCCCTTAGAATTTATGCTTTGTTAATTTATAAGTTCCACATTTTCAAAGTTAACTTCTGCCAAATATAGGTGGACCATTCCTGAACTCAAAACCCAAACTCTGAAATGCTCCAAAACTCCAATTTTTTGAGTGCTAGTTGGTGCTACAAGTGGAAAATTCCACACCTGGCTTATGTGGTGGGTCTCAGACAAAACTCCAGGTGTGGATGAGACATATATGAAGCATAAGTGACTTTTTTGTTTAGACTTGGGTCCTATCCCCAAGATATCTCACTTTGTATGTACAGATATTTCAAAATCCAAAAAATTCTGAAACACTTCTGGCCTCAATCATTTCAGATAAGAGATGCTTTCCTTGTACTGAAATTCTCCATAAAACCACTATAGAAAACCAGCTTGCCATGTTATAATTAAGTTTAGTTTAAAATTCAAAAAAAATTTAATTGTGGCAAAATACACATATACATTTTGAGTGTGCATGTCTGTAGTGGTAAATTTATTGAGATTGTTATGCAGCCAATGTCCAGAACTTTCTTATCTTGTAACACTGAAGCTCTGTATCCCCCAGACAAGAGCTCCTCCTTTCCTCTCCCCTCAGTACATGGAAATCACCATTCTGCTGTCTCCATGAATTTGGTCACTCTACCTGTCTCCCTAAGTGAGTCGTGGGGAGTCAGGCAACTGACTAATTTAACTCAGCATAATACCCTTGAGGGACATCATGTTGTAGCACACTTCAGAATCCCCTTTCTTTTTAAGGCTGAATAATATTCCATTGCGTGCCTACACCACGTTTTGTTATCCACTCATCTGCCAAGGACACCAGGGCTGCCCCTACTTCCTGGCTCCCATGAATCATGCTGCCATCAACACGCACATACAGAGATCTCTTCAAGTCCCCACTTCTCATTCTTTTGGCTGTATGCGGAGGAGTGGAGTTGCCACATCATGTGGTAATTCTGTTTTTAAGTTTCTGAGAGTGGCCATCCCATCCTGCACAGCAGCTGTATGATGTCACAGTCCCACCGTCAGCGTGCCAGGGCTCAGTTTCCCCACACTTCAATGCTTGTCATTTTCTGGTGTTTGGATGGTACTGCCCTCGTGGAGGTAAGGTTAAAAATATAAGTTCAGCATTTAATTACACAATACAAGGCAGTGAAAGAAATGTCTAGAACAAATGTAAAGGCAAGGAGGTCTGACCTTAGGAAGGAATGTCTTTTTCTTATTGTTTAGCAAGACATCTGCTGCACTGGAGAGAAGAGACCCAAGCTGGAGAGAGCCGCAGGCAGCCCCCTGCAGTGGCCAGCAGAGAGGCCAACTCAGGCAGAGCCCAGGGAAGGACAGGGTGCGGAGCCACAGCGGGGCTTTCAAGAGACCTTGTTGATCACAAAGGAGAGAGAGGAGTCCATGGCAGTAACAGGGCTGCATAAGCAGGTGACGGAACTGAGGGCTCATGTGGAGCATGGAGAAGGAGCAGGAGCCGGCTGGGAGGACGGTGTTGCCCTGGAGGAGTGCAACAGGAAGCGGAGCTAGGAGCAGAGGCCAGAGGACAGGGTAGAGGGCCAGTGGCCCCAGGACACCACTGAAGGAGATAATGGAGGACTCAGGAGGCCTTTCGAGGATGAGGGATATCAACTCAGCTCTCCCACACAGGTGTGCTGCCAACATCTCACCCTGAGCAGAGTCCCAAGCCCTCCCCAACTTTGGCTGAACCTCCACAGCTAAGGCATATAAACCCACAAGTCCTGGGCAGGCTGTCTCCCTGGTCACAGCCAGCAGGGGACTCACAGCTTGTTCCTTTGCAAAATGCACTTGATTTGTCACTGGGGTGGGGGTGGGGTGGCTTCAGGCAAAAAGCCACCCAGAAAAGCAACTCTTGCTACTGGGGGCAAGCCAGGTGGCCGCGCCTTCTAAGTGGACTAAGCAGGGGAAAAAAGCCCTATGTATCCCCAACTGCAGAGCCAGGATAGCACTTCAAACGTGCATGTCACCTTAGGTACATATGACATTTTGTCAACCAAACATGGAACCAGCAGTCCCCTTGCAGAATATAACTTGGTGATAATGTCAATGTCTTCAACCATAACAGGGAGGAAAGAATGTAGTGTATAAAAATTATTCATGTTCTGAGCATTTGGCTTACAACAGGCCCACCAGCAAGTTCCATTTCTATGACATTAACTACCCCTCACTTATCACACATAAGTAATAATGTGCTTTTAAATATCTATGTGTGTGTGTACCACCTCTCGAGAGATGACAAAGAGTTCATTACAGTCGTTGAGTGAGAAAGGACAACTTGTGTATGTGTGTGGGTGTGTGGGTGTGTGTGCGCATGCGTATACCAGCGTTTGTATCTGGCCTCGAATGCAAGCAGACACATTTGGTTTTGATTCTTCTTGACCTCCTCTGGGAGTGGTAAAAGCTCTCTCTACTCCCTGGAGATGATACATGGGTCCACTCTCACCTTGGCAAACACAGTGTTCAGTTTCAGTCACATCTCTTATTAAAGTCAAGGGAGCTGTGTGGCTCTGCTCTTGGAGTCTGAGGACGCATGGCCCCAAACCCCCCAGGGAAATGGGGTGCAGGTGCCAGATTTTACTGTCACACATTGCAAGGTGTCTTATTCTGGACCAGGTCCAGAGTCCTGATGTTGGTGACTTGCCAGGTCGTTCATCTCATCAGACAGACCTTCCTGTCAGTTACACATTTAAGAGGGAAGCACATTTTAGTCCACTAATAAAGAATGGAAATTCACTTATCATGGTTCTAGAGGCTGAAAGGCTGAGATCAAGATGTCTCAGCGCTGTGTCCTCACATGGCAGAAGGCAGAAAGACAAACAAAGGCGCCGACCTCTCTCCTCAAGCCCTGGGTAACGGCAATCACGCCTCCCTAAAGCCCCGTCACACTGGTGCAAGTTGCCAATACATGATCTTCGGGGACAAATTTTGACAAGGCACACAGTAAAAAAGGTGGGTGAAGAACATGGGGAGCACCTGGAGGGGACGTGTGCTCCGAGTGCCAGCAGTTCTGTCTGGGCGTGGAAGAGCCAGGGCCTTGTGGAGAGCAAGGGGAGCAGAGGCCTCAACCTGTGTTACCTTGAACATAAGAAAGGCCCAGGAACCCCAACAAGGGGTTCTTCTTTAAAGAGGTGAGGGTGGAGAGGAGAACTGAAGTTCTGCATATGTATATACATAGGTTTTCTTTAAACATAAATGCTTATATACTTTTTTCATCATTTGACACATGAACCAATCTCCTTGATTATCATGTTTCCACACTTCTAAAGGGGAAAAAAAGTTTACCTAAAGTACATATCCATATATTCTCAAAGAAAAACATGGAGTGACCTTAGTGGAGAATACCTGTTAGTAACGTCAGTTATGGGTATGATTTTAAAATCTCCCTAGTCCTTTTTGTTACTCTCCTTTTTCCTCTAGCAGATCCACTGAGTCCTTCAGAAAGTGCTGGCTGACAGCCCACGATGGCTTCTCAGGCCCCGGCTCTGGAGAGGTGCAGAAGCCACAGAGGTCCCTCTTCTCGAAGAGCTGGTGTTCCATCAGGGGAAAGAGCAGCCGTGTGTGGGGAGCAGGGCTGCGCCGAGGATCCCAACACCGTCCATCTGTTGACAGGGAGGACCAGGGAGCTCGTCTACACAGGGTGGGCCAAGGCCTCCCTGGAGCAAGTGGGGGCGGGCGGGTTGGGGGGAGAGGTAGTGCCAGCCCTCTGGGTAGGTCGGGGCAGAGCCCCAGGAAGGACAAGAGCACTCTGGGTAGGGCCTAAACCAGTGCTCGGGTGTGTTCCTCCTCTGGTGGGGTCTGACAGAAGGGGACCTCCAGTCCCGGGGTGTTAGTGATGGAACCAGAATGACTTGGTCTTCCCTTTCCTTCCGTCCAGTTGGCCCTGGGTGGCCCGTCTGCTCCTGGTTGTGTGTCTCTGGGTGCAATTCTCTTTTTGCTACCAAATCCATTTTCTTCGCCTTGCCTGCCTTCCTAGCTGCCGACCTCCAAGTCATCCCTTAAAGCTTTCCCTGACATGGTCTTTGCAGATGCCTGTTCTACCTGTATGAACAGGTCCTTCCAGCTCTTAAAGTCCAATTGCAACTCTTGTGCAAGAGTCGTTGCCCCAGTGTGGGTTAAATACAAGTCCAAACGCAGGACCACAGTGGTGTGACCACGGTGGTGAACAGTGGCTACTGACCCCAGGAAGAGGAGGCCAAATGTCCATTAGCGGTAGGACGGATTGATGGCAGGAGGGACACATAATGAAATACTGTAGAGGGAGGATGAACAAGATAGTCCCACAACCCACAATAGGAACAGATCTCACAAACACAATGTTCAATGGAGGGATCCAGATACTTGAGAAAATATGCTGTAGGATTCCGTTTCTAAGGAGTTCAAAAGTTAGCCGACTTACCTGTGGGGATGGAGTCACAATGGCGATGACTTCTGGGAGGGAGGAAGGGTGGTGTGGCCACATGCTCTGTCTTGCTCTGGGTGCGGGAGACATGGGCATGTTCACTTTGTAGAAATTCACTGAGCTTGGACCCATGAGTTTTATGCCTTTTTCTTTATGCATGTTATATACTTTTTAAAAGTTTAAGCAAAAAAGGTAAGATCAAAGTTTGTCCCCAAATGCTCTATGTTCTCTCTGGAAATTGACCAGTAAAAACCAATTTCCGTGGTGGTGGGAGAACCCAGCCCCTCCTTTTCCCCTTGTGGTGCTGGGGATGGAACCCAGGGCCTGTGCACACTAGGTGACTGCTCTGCCATGCGGTGCCCCAGCCCGGCTTCTGCTTTTTAACCCAGGGCTGCCAGGGGGTGCTGAGTGGGTCTGGCTCTCACGTCTCTGACTTCACCTTAGTACCTGTGATTCTCTCTGTCATCCTGTCTTCTCACTCATGTGCCTGTCCCATCGTCGGAGGAGGGCAGATGGCAGAGACCCTCTTTGAGGATTGAGAGGCCAGGGAACTTCTAGCAAGTGGATGGCTGGGGATCCGGGTTAAGATCCAGGCGCAGACACCTGGCCCTGTCTTCTGCATATGAGGCCAGGAGCTCTGGCCTGACTCAGGGGAGAAGCCTTGCCGCAAAGGGAGCCCAAAGGGCCATTCAGTTGGGCCCGCGGGGAAGTGAAGATGGCTTTGTCACAGCCCTGAGTCATCCATGGGGACTTTCCCTTCGGTTCTTTTTATATGAGCACCCATCTTGGGGAGGTTGGCATTTGCATCCCGTTCATTTTGAGTTTTCATACTTAGAAGCCAGGCTGAGGTGTTCCAGGAGGGAGAGTGCTGGCTACAGGGCATCCAGGGTGGCCCTCAGTAAGACTCACCGCACACGGGCAGCTAGATCCAAGGGCAGAGGGCGGGCTGGTGACACCCACACGAATGTGGAAGTGACGTGTCAGAAGCCCTCGAGGAAACTGGGGCAACCTTGCTAGCGTCACATGCTTTTCTCAGAGGTTTTTGTCACCATCGTTTCTGGATCACCCACCCAGGTTGAAAGTGACCCTGCTGACCCCTCGAAGCCCACTGGGCCATTCACCCCCCACTGTCCTCTGGAGGTTTGGTGGGAGCCTCAGTCCTTCTGTCAAGTCTCCTCAGAGTGCTCCCACGGACAAAGCTTGTGACCTCATGCCGCTGTGCCAGGCCTCCTGGAGCAAGCCACACACCAACTGAGCTGGTGGGAGAGATGATCTGGGCTTCCTGCCTTGTTGCTGGCTTGCTCCATTTCTCTCTTGGGGTGTGTGTGGCTTCCTCTCCTCTCTGGTGGGGAAGATGGGGGAGGCTCTGCAGAGTCCATCAGCCCTTCCCATCACAGCTACCATCTGCCATTCAAAGTCACACTGGGGTTGCTGTATGTGCTGAGCCTCTGTGTGATGCCCCCTTGGCCCGTCCAGCTGCAGCATCCAGAACTTTCTCTATTGTACAGAAATGAAGCTCCAAGCTGTTCCCTGAACACGGCCTGTATTTCTGTCTCCACCCAGGACTTCGTTCCTTTCCCTCTGCCTAGAACTCCTGACCCTTTTACTTTCCTAAAATCAACTGTAGGTCCAAGATCAACTCAGGAAACCTCTCTGCTTCCTTCCTGAGAATACTGTCAGGACTTCACCTGCACTCCTAGCCCTGGTCTCGCTCCATCTCATGGTTTCAAGTACACGCCGAGAGTAGGAACTTCTGAAGAGCAAACAGGGTGACTGTCCCACCTCTGAATCTGCAGGAACTCCAAATGTTCATGTCATCTTGGTTTCATCCACTCAACACACATCTATTGTCACTGCTCCAGAGAGGCCGTCCCTGGCCACCCCACCCAAAGTGGACTTCTGTGCTACTGAGCAGCTCGCTTGCTTATGTGTTCACCTGTAAATCACCTCTCCAGCTGGAATGTAATGCCAATCTGTCTTGTTCCCCTCAGTGGCAAGAACAATACTCGGCACAGAGCAAGTGCCAGACAGTTGTTGGATGGATGTGTCAATCAAGAAAGCCATGAATGGATCATAGATGTGTGATAATAGCTTCTGCACAGAGCTTCAAAGAGCATGTAGGTCGGGAGCCCCCGGCCTCTAGGAGAAGTGTTGGTCTGCAGCCCCAGGCTAGCATCAGGGTTGGGTGCCCTCCATGTACCCCAGGACCACTCCTCCTTGTCAGCCCGCTGGAACAGGCATGTTCTACCACCCAACAATGTGGCGATTCTCTGAAAATGTCACTGTGTACTCACCTCTGGGAACAGAATCTCAGATGCAATGAAGGACACATCTCACACGGAGTTCTGCCCTTGACTGCCTTATAGGCATTCAGGGTGAACTAACAGAATTTAAGGCCAACTAAAGTGAAAAGCAATGAAATCTCCATAATTAACTCACTCCCCCAGTTCTGACCCTGCGGCCCCAAACATTATCAGGGAATCTATGGACATGAGAGATCGTGACAGTAGGTGAACTTTTATGACAAATGCCACCTGGGTGGTTAGGAGCCTTTCCCTTCACTAGCAGAGGCTGGTTTGCAAGGTTTCCCTCCTTCGAAATCCCAATCAGATGCGAAGTGGACTCTTCCCAGGGCGAAGCATGTTCAGGTGTGAAATGCCCCTGTGCCCATTGCTAGCAGGTCTCCTCGTTCATGAAGTTAGTTTAAAAGGAAAAGTCCAAATTAAATAGGGAGCACAGGGATCCTTTAAGGATTTTCAGTCCATATTGGTGCATTCTTTTATGGGGGGCGGGGGAGATGGGGTATATGCGCATCAAACCCAAAACAGTCCTGCCCATGAGTACTGGGAGCTGCATACCCACTAGGCCAGGAATTCATTATGCAAAATGGCCATTCCACCATTAGCCAAGTGTCCCCAGACAATTCCTCCTCATATGAGCCCTTCCCTGCTCAGAGGCATGTTAACCCCCTCTTACTCATGGAACCTTCCATTTGTTTCTTTCTCTTACTCTCATTTGGCAACAAGAGACCATGAAGGCACCTGCTATTCACAAATATCCACACACACTACCCAACACCTAGTCATCCACCTGTCTACTGCTTTCAAAAGAAAGTACAAGGGAGCAGAACAAAGGACAGTTTCCTAGTGGAATCCTTAGAACTGCATGCCCCCAAGCAGACAGACTGGTACTTTCCTGGGGTTATAAAGCATAATTCTTTTACATGCTTCAAATTTACAGCTCTCCTTTATGGGTGTTTCCATTGTTCTTAGTGTATTATGAGCCTGGAAAAGCTCAATGTGGTCCAGTTCAGACTCGCTTCTCAGGAATGCTTCCTAAATATTTCTGCCCAGCTCTGTGAAATGCAGCCTGGAGGCCTGGATTTTAGTGTCCACACGACTTGTGAGAACTGTCTCCAGGGAGATCTCTCAGACCCACATGCGTCATTCCTGTGGCCCAGTTATGTTGTTACTTTTCTAGACCCTTAAGAAAGAAATGCCAAGGAAGAAGAGATTCTGATTTGTAGACTAATGAGGTGATCATGAGGAGGCACCGCATCTATTTTAGACCTTGAGGATTTGAACCTGTGGAGCTTGAAGAGATGGGGGCCTGACTCAGGAAGAAACAGCCAGACAAGATCAAAAAAACTGGAGAGAGCTGGGACAGGAGTTTATGGAGGGGTGATAGAGGAGAGGAAGATTGAAAAATAGTCCGGGTTTGCCAGGAGGGGTGGATCAGACCTCCCTGGAAGGGAAACGAGGAGCACCTGATTTTGGTCCAAGGGGCACACGGGCCAGTTGGCTGTGCATTGGGCAGATGACCTGTGGCATTGATAAAATGTGGCTGGGGAGGCATTAGCCAAATTCTGTCTTCGTGACAAAATACCTAATAAAAATCAACAAAAAAGAACAAAGGTTTATCTGTTCATGTTTTTGGAGATTTCAGTCCTGATTACTTGTCCCAGCACTTTTGGTGACATGGCACATCATGGCAGAAGCTTGTTGACAGAGAAGCTGTCTGTCTTAGAGGTGGGAAGCAGGGAGGAAGAGGAAGAGGCTGCGGTCCCAATATCCCCTTCACTGCTTCCCCAGTGACCAACTTCCTTCCATGAGACCCCAATTCCTCATGGTTCCACACCTTCCTGTAGCACCACATGCTGGCAATTGAGCCTTGAGCACGTGGCCTTGGGGGGACACTCCAGGTTGGCACTGTAGCAGGAGGCAGGGGGAGGCTGTGGAAAGGCTACTGCAACAATCCCATACACAGGTGCCCAGGGCCGCACCAGCCCAGCAGGAGAGGGGGACCCCCACCAGGCTTGGGATGGAGGCTCAGTTGGTGAGCAACACAACTGCTGCCCCCTGGTGGCCTTCAGAATGTACCCAAATGTCAACTGAGGCCTCTGGACAAATGAAGATGGCCCAGGCAGCCCCTTCCCCACAACAGCCACTGTGTCGCAGTCAGGCCACAGACGGGGGCTTCCCTGGAGGCTGAGCACAGCTGCCTGCACAGCTGTGGCCCTGAGGTTTAACTCAGCCTCCAGAGGGGCTCTCTGGGTGGTGGCAGGGACGTGAGCTGGGAACAGTGTTGCTGACACTGCTCAGCCAACAGGTCTGCTGGCTTTCCGATCGGGTCCTGCCGCCAGAGGCTGGATGCACAGTGACACTCACAGGACTCACCTGTAACGAGGCTGCAGGAAAATTACTATTAAACATATGTTGTTAAAAGCTACCAGTTTCCCAGGATGGTCGCCCACCTTGCTTTTCTGTCCGTCTGGGCAGCAGAAAGTGCACGTTGGAGTTCCGGGCCTATTTAATACTGCTCTTCTGCTAACCTGGGTGGCTCTGTGAAAGGCCCACTATCCGAGGCGATACCGCCTCCAGAATTTGCCAGCATGCAAAAGAATAATGCAGGAGACGGGGAAGAAAAGCAAGAACAGTCGGGGGCAAGATGGAAGCAGTTGTCGTGACGGGTTGAAGTGTAACTGGATATGGCAGCCTGCTGCGCCAGGCAATGGCACAGCCCGGGAAATGCCGCTGGTTTTCCAGAGAGCCTGTTGTTCAGGTTCAACTCCAACAAAACAAACAAAAAATGCGCATAATTGTCTGAGGCCTCCAACCCATTTTATTCCCCATTATACCAAGCAGATCCAGAACGGGCTGCCACTAGAAAGAGGCTCTCTCCTGGGCTCCAGTGAATAACTGTTTATCCACATCCTACTAGGAAAGGCTGAGTTCTTACCCTTCTAACATAACAGTGTCATGGACATTTAAAATGGAGTGGACATTTAAAATGGATCAAAATTCTATGGTCTGGAGAAACTGTTTTAACATTGTGAATTTTAAAGATAATTGTAATTTACCCCAGTAACAGAAACTTTTTATTGCTTCAACAGTTTTGAATGGAAATATTTCAACTGCATTGTACATTTCCTTATAATAGAGTATTCTGAATACTTTAACATTTCCTTGACTATTCAGCATTGCCAGTGCCAAGGTCCACTATCTGACTGGCTTGAAACAGCTGTGTGCTCAGAAGCTATTAAAATGTTTTAGGCCCCAAGCCTTGGACTGATAGGCTCCACTTTCTTTTTGCTGAAATATTGTTAAGATTCGGATACCTGCTTTGGGCAAGGTGTGATGGGGGCAGAACAGTGGAACAGTAAGGCCATACGCTGAGCCTTCGACATCAGCAAATCTCATGGCCTCCACCAGCTGGCCACCAGCCTGCTCCACTCACTACTCCTGAGGAGGAAGCGGAGGTCTGCTGACCTTGTGACACTTGTCCAGGGTCACAGACATAGTAAGAGATCCTGGAGCTTAAACCCAGCCTGGGTTGTCTTTGGAGTCCTGTCTCCCCACGCGTATCTTTCCCTTCTAAGCTTTCTAAGGCAAATGGAAGGAGGCAGCCGTTGGTGATGTGGTGAGTGGGTTGCTGGATGTCTGACCTCAGTGCTCCTCCCCCATAGGTGTCCGAGGGGTACTGTGCAATGCAGGGTCATTGAGGTTGTCAGCCATGCACATGGTGAGTACTGGCCAGGGGGTGATGTGCGCCCTTCCTTCAGCACCCTCTTTTTCAGTTCTTTTTATCCAAAGTAAACTTTGCCACTAAAAATGTCTCCAGAGATAGACTAGCTCCACGAATCCCATGCTCTTTCCCCAGCCACAGGCACACATGGGCTTTGGTGTGCAGGTTCTGGCTCATTTTAGCTGTGAAGAGGCGACTCTGTTTCTTTCTTTTTTTTTTTTTTTTTTGAGACTCCATTTATGTTCCAGATGGTGAAGTGCTAGATAAGCAACCTGCAGATAGATAAGTGAGGCCCACCATTCATCACACACCAAGAATGCCGACACTTCACAGTCCCCACCTCTTAACAAAGGCAATACCAAAGCAATAACAATGAAAATGCACTTGCTCCGATAGTCAACCGCTCCCCAGACTTCCCCTCCAAACTGGATCCCTTCCTTTCTATACTTTCCTAATGGATATATTAGGGGCATTATCAGAAATACTCATTTCTTAGGGAGGCATAGTGGCGCACACCTGTAATTCCAGCTACTCAGGAGGCCTAGGTACAAGGATTCCAAGTTTGAGGTCAGCCTCAGCAACTTAGTGAGACTCTGTCTCAAAATAAAATAAAAACAGGGCTGGGGAATGTGGTCAGTGGTAGAGCACTTGCCTAGCAAGCACAAAGTTCAATCCCAGTACCCAAAACACCAATTGCTTCAAGCATAATCACCAGCTACAGCAGGTGCAAACATCTGTAGGTACAGAGGTTGGTCACGCTGGTTACTTTCCTAATGTTTTTAGTAAAATAATAAATGGAATCATGTTAAGTCACAGTGTGGATCCTAAAACCAGCAGAAAACCAGGGCACTAGCCAGAGTCATTCTTTCTACCGTAGAAGGCACCCCCTGCCACTGCATGGAACTCCCAGGGCCACTGCCCACCTGCAGCACCTCCAGATCTCCCAGCAACACAGCTGCACTCAGGGCGCCTCCACCAGTGCAAATCCAAACCCTTCCGTGTATCCTGAAATTCCACTGAAATTCCTCAAGATCTCAGGGTTGAAGACACTGATACAGTTTTGGGTAGACGTAGGTTGCAGTAGGGAACAAAACCAAACCAAACCCAAAAAGTAATGAGCAATTAAAATTATCCTAAAATACTTTATTATGCCTTTCTAATTATTTTTCTTTTATTATACCTTTCTAATCTGTCTTCTGAACTGTCTTTCCTGTGTGAGTAATCTCCAGCTGTATACTAGGCAGCTCAAGCGAGAGATAATGAGGATTTATTTTTTCCTCACTTTTTGCAAAGTCGTGTCTCTGCAGATTTGGGGGCGGAGTTCTTTTGGGAGATGTATGAAAACACTTTTACTGCTACGGATTCAGAAGCTGATATGATAAATCTAAAGTTTTTTTTTTTTCCTATTTGATTAAAATCAACATGTAACTAGAATAGACCTGGAAGGAAATTTAAGGTACTACATTTAAAAAATTAAATACAATAGCAGGAATAATGTGCAAATATTTTAGAATTAATCTTTCAGCAATTCAGACTGTTCTTCAAGAAAGTGTCATCCCTGTACACCCCTTAATTATATAATAAATTGTGACATGACAATTACCCCAGGAAATTGACACAGCCCATGGTTACGAGAAACTACAAATTCACACATATGTAGAGTACTGTAATGCTTTCTAGTAATAGAAACTTTTTATTTCTTTAAATATTTTAAATGAAGATATTTAAGTTGCATAAATAAAGATGGAATTTAAAATCAAAGACAGAACTAGATTTCCTTGTCCGGTAAGGTAGCCACTGGCCATGTGTCTATTAAATGTGATTGAAATTTAAAATTGCCTCACCAGCTATGTTTCAAGTGCTTAGTATCCACATGTGGCCCACAGATACCATATGGGTTTGTTAGAGCCACCATAACAAATGAACACAGCCTAGACAGGGTGGTTTTATAAGTTTTGTGTGATTCCTCCCATAGTCTTATAAATCTAAACCCTGATCAAGATGCTTCTTTTAATCAAAAAGAATTAAAAAATCAAAGTTTTAAGCACATGCGCTCTCTCTCTCTCTCTCTCTCTCTCTCTATATATATATATATATATATATATATATATATATATATATATATATATAAAACTTTAAAGGTTAATAAACTAACTCTCCTTAGTAACAGTTAACTTCCAAATTATAGTCTGGCCACCTCTCAATTTAAAAAGATTTGAACAAGCACATAGAACTGTATCTATCACTGAGCTAAGAGCCTTAAGTTCTGAATTGACAAACCTAAAATGTTGTTTTTCTTGTGTCATGATCAAAAAGCTCCATTAGTTGAGAGATGCTATTCAGACTTACTGAATACTGAATTAACATAGTGGGATGAATTGGACTTCATGAAGTATTCATGAGTTCTCATTTAACGCTAATTAAATTTAAAAAAAGGCCTATGTTAAATGATTCTAAGACCCTGGCTCAGACTGACAAGCATAAAAAATTAAAGTTCAAGGAGAATTCAATCCAAAATCATAGTTGAATTATGCAAGTTAGGAGTATGTTTATGCCTTTTCTTATAATGAATGACTCTAGTTGCAACATTAAAATAAATTTTAAAAATCACTTTTTTGATACTGCATTTAATCAAACTTTAATGATCCTTTGATCATTGAACAAAAAAAATTGTGCCAGTCACTAATCGTTGCTTCATGCATGCCAGACCAGTGAAGGATGCCTCTATCTTTTGAGGGGGCTGAAACACTTACTTTTGAGTAGCATTGCAAATGCCACAGAAAGTAAGACGTGCTGTATTCTTTTTTCTTTCTTTCTTTTTAACCAGCACTTTAATTTAGAATTGCCTCTTCATAATACAGAAGAGATGAATTGAGAACACCAAGCTATATGTGTCAAGATTATTTTGGAACTCTAAAAGGCTAAGAATTTGGGAAATATGGGGCTGGGGATGTGGCTCAAGCGGTAGCGCGCCCGCCTGGAATGCGTGCGGCCTGGGTTCGATCCTCCAGCACCACATACCAACAAAGATGTTGTGTCCGCCAATAACTAATAAGTAAATAAATATTAAAAAAAAAGAATTTGGGAAATAATATATTCAGCAACTTTAAGTTTTGGTCTAATTGAAATAGTTAATGAGAATATTTTCTGAATAGGACAGAAGATACCAACTCTGACAACTACAGAATATAAAAGTCCAAATTAGATTCTCAATGTATGCTAACAATTGAAAAGCTCAAATAGATTAATGACAGTGATATGGGCATCCACATTTTTCAGTAAACCCAATTTAAAGATCCCTGTTTTCTAAAGAAGCAGTAATTCAGACCCTTCATTTGTTTCAAATAACAATTTTTATTTATTTTATTATTATTATTTTGTGGTGCTGGGGACCCAACCCAGGGCCCTGTGCATGGGAGGAAAGCAGTCCTACCAACTGAGCTGCATCTCCAGCCCCTAAAATAACCTTCTTTTAAACAAGACATTCCATTAGAAATTTTTAAAGTAGGCAAACTTAGAAACAGTATTATAGGCCTCCCAGAAGAGAGGAGGGGCGCCAAGTCTCAAAAGTTCCAAGTTTTCTGAACCTTCAGGTAAAGAGGAAATTCCTGCTGTCCAGTGGGAGGGAAGGGGGTTGGGCAATGAGCATCTTGCCTCATGTGGCTGCTGTTAACAGAATACAACAGACTGGAGGCTTAAAGAGGTAAGAAGCTTAAATTTCTCAGAGCACGGGAGGATGGAAGTTCAAGATTCAGGTGCTGCAGATCTGGTGAGGGCCCATTTTCAGGTTCAAGAGACTTCTTGCTAGGTCCCACGTGATGGAAGGGGCAAGGAAGCTCTCCAAGGCCCCTTTTATAAGGGGTCTAATCCCATTTACGGGCTCTGCCCTTGTTACCTAATTACCTCCCAGAGCCCCTATCTTCTAAAACCACCACAGTAGAGGTAAAGATTTCAATTCTGTATATGAATTCTGGAGGGGCTCAGATATTCAGTTCTGGGCACCAAGTACTACAAAGAACCGATAACTGGTCATGCTGGTGAAATGCAATTCCCACCACTCCTAAGGAGGGCCAGAGTCGACAGCCCTCTTTCCCAAGGACAACAGGCACTCTGGGATATTGTGCAGGCATCACAATGGCTATACACTTCCTCATTTATTTTCACATTCACAATATATTAAGATGTCACTATGAATTAAGCAGATGAAAAGTATGAACAATATACAAGGTATGATCCCATTTTCTTCAAAAATAAAACAAGACATAGACATGTATTAAGTAGAAAACCGTTTGAAAGAATATACACCATAAATGGTGGTCAGTAGTGGTTAGTGATGGGAATAAAAATGATTTCATTTTGTTATTCTTTCCTATGGCATCAGAGTGCTTTAACCTATTGGGGTCCTCCTCATTATAAAAAGACAAAACACTAGTAAATGTGTTCCACCAATATGCTGTGGACTATGAAGAACTATTTACCTATGCTTTTGTTTATGAGACATTTTTAAAAACTTCTCTGTCAACTAAACTTTAGAAAATTATAATGGATATGGGTAAATCCATCTGGTTAAAAAAAAAAAAACACCTAGGTCCTAATTTATCTTGGGGAAATCCAGATATTTTGCTTAAAGTGAGATTTACTTTATTCCTGAGAAAGGAATCCACCACACTTTGATATAGGTAATGAAATAGTCTGGAACTCCAATTACTAAAAATTACATTTTATAATTCACATAGCCAATATATTACCTCCATTGTCTGTGTATGTTCTCTGCAGGCAAAATATAGTCAAGATTTTAAAAAATGAAAACATGTTTTTTTAAGTAAAGAAAAGTACCATTGCACATAGAAACAGCTTTATTTTTTCCACTCAAGCTTTATCAAATGGATTGTTCAAAAAGCATATACATGAGCAAAGATTTCACATGCAATCAAAATTGTTTTGCCTTACAGTCACTGGTTTTCTGTAGGAAAAGAACACTCATTTGAATAACATGTAATTCAAATATTTCCCAACTGTTTCCACTTCATTTCTTTCCTTTTTAACTTAGCAACAATAGATACATTTTAGTTAACTGTTCATATTCTCTTTTATTCATATTGAAATAATACAATGTCTAAAAAAACCCCAAACCATTTATTGTTCAGATATATGGAAAGGTTCTTTTGCATAATAGGCTCTGATATATTAAGAAGTCAAATGAAATTATTAATTGCAAAACGGATGAAAAGTATGATAAGCTAGAAAACATAAACAGTAATAATTTCTTTCCTAAATAAATTCAATCAAATGAATAATATATTCATCTGATAACAATTGCTACCTTTAGAATACAAAAAGTGCTCAGATTACATTTAACAAGAAAATGAAAATCCCATAGAACTGAAATATTTTCAATAATGCTAGTGGCATGGGGAATTGAAATTGTAACTCTGCTCCCAAGGCAGGAAGGCAGGTGTGAATTTATCTGAAATCGGGACACTAATACACTATGACTGTAAATGATACCCACTATTTTGGCAAGGTTCACCTGTGTCTTCCTTTAGATAAAAGCCATCAACATAAAAGCAGGCCTCTCGGCTGCTCCTCAACTGACACGGCAGGGTCACTTTCCTCAACGGTCCTTTCCTAGCCCACCACCACCATTTGCTCTGTGAGGCTTCAAACAACCAGCCTGTGCCTTGGAGACTGCAGGACTCCTGGGTCGAGCACATTCTCCTCTCTCAAAACACATACTCATGGATGCAGCAACCAAGTAGAAGCATTTTTAACCCTATGTCTCTCTGAAGCTAACCTAGAACACCAGGCAGGCAGGGTCTGATCTGCAATCTGATCTGGAAATTTCTCTCACATTTCAGATATATCCCTAAATTATTACTCCTGAACCAAAACTGCATGTAGACCATAATTTTATTTATATAAATAGGTATGTATGTGTGTACAGCAGACTTCTTTTTCTTTCTCTGGGTATGGCAGAATTTTAGATGACTTTTACTTTCTTTCTTTTCCCAATATTTTCATTGCTTACAGTATCATTTCTATTTTAAAGAAATCCATATAGTAAAGATATCTTCATTTTAGAGGGAAAAGAAAAAAAGTTCTACTAATTCTGAATGTAGTTCCACCCCAGTCTCTAAAATGCTTTTGGAAGCTATTTTGTGGATCAAATTTTCAGAAGAAGGTAGAATTTTTGTGATCAGAGAAAATGGCTTTCTTCAGTCCACCATCTCCAGTTAGCAAGGTACCCAAGAAGCAGCAGTTTGATCTCTTTCTCATACACACACACACACACACACACACACACACACACACACGTACAGTTCACATGGATACTGAATTTGTAGACATTTGATTTTTAAAACCCTTGTTTTGTGATTTTTTTATTCTAACTACCTGAAGGTTACTGTTCAAGGTTTTGTTGAAATTCAGTGCATCTTGGGAGAAAAATTTAAAATCGGTAATGAGATTCAAGCTACTAAGTTTTATTGCATGGCTTTTTAAAAGATCAATCAATAGAAAACAGAAAAATGGACAAAATGGGGACTGAAAAAGGTTGGGTGGCAGAGCAACTGGCAAAAGAGGGGCCCAGCTGAGAGTGTGTCCAGGAAACAGCCCTCCCTGTCTGTCCTGTTTCAAGGAACTACCTCCAATCTTCTCCTGTGCCCAGCCCAGTGCCCACCACCTGTACAGCAGGCATCTGCTGAATGGGTGGAGGCTCAACAAGAGTGAGAGGGAAAGAGGGGCTTCCCTCTACGCTGAAGTACCATTCTCAATCAAAGGGCCAGAAAAGGAGCACAGAGGTCAGAGTGACTCCTGGTGATCAAAAGTGATTTGTGGAATAGCTTGAAAGTAATCAGACATTAACCAGTCATCAATAACCAAAGACAAGTGTCCTGAGTTCTAAGGATGGAAAATTAGTGTCTATTTTCTTTGGATGAGGCTTAGAATCAAGGCAGGAGTTAAATTTCTTTAAATACTCTGTTTCTTAGATTTTTAGAAATAAAGCAAATAATATATCACTAAGGTAATTACATATTTTATTGTCCAAACTTCTGAGAGTAAAAGAGAACTAGTAACAATTATTCTAGGGGAAAAATGATGCCAAAATGACAGACGAACAGGACCAATTAGGACATGAGCTCTCGCACAGGTCTGCGTTTCCCCTTTCAGCTTCTGCTAGGCCCCACAAGTAGAGGCTGGCAGTCATGGACACTGAACACTGAGTGACAGCACGTTCAATTCTCCAGAGAGGAAACATTTTCCACCTTCCTCCCACACTTAAGGCTCCCCCATCATAAATGCCACTGGATCCGAGGAAAGAGAAGTTGGAATTTCTCTATCCGAACACAAAGGGCACAACGGTGACTGAATCACTTCCCACAATGTTAATTACAGAAGTTGAGCATTTTTTGCTCAAGAAACAAACTTACAAAATGAAAAACCCCAATTATGAGGCTAGGTCATAACTTATTTTTAAAATCTTTATATTAACTATGAGATTCTCACAAATACATTGCCACAAAATATTTTAGAAAAAGCCACAAGATAGACAAAATGGGAAAGTCTGGTTCCGGACGACAGCAGTGTGTCCTGCAGCTCAGGCACCCAGGCAGGTGTGCGGCCCTCAGCTTCTGAACAGGAGCATCCTCTCGGCGCACGCCTGCCCCACCAGGCTCGCGTACTGCAGCACCGAGGCCTCCTCGCTGGGGTCCTTCTGGCTTTTCTTGTAAACACCGTAAGGCATGATGGCTTTCTTGTGGAACACCTGCAGTCGGTCGGGCTCCTTGCTGCGACCCTCATCCACTGCAACAACAGAGAGTGTGGGTTAAAAACAGCCACATATCAGTTGTGCTCCTTTCCCAAGTTCAAAGTTGGAACACACAGCCAGGTGCTGGCAGGCCCTCCCTGATGCCAGGGGATGCAGCACTGACACACAGACTAACTCCAGTGAATGACAAGGCTGTCCCAAAGACAATGGAGGTCCTCCGGGGTGACAGCTAAAATGTCAGGGAGAGACAAAGAACTGTGTGTAATTGAAAAACAGGCCTTTAACACCTCCGTGGTTTCCTGGGACAAGGTAAAATTCAGCACGCACCTCCAGCATCGTCCCAGAGTGGTCTTAAATCTGCTGAGCTCTCCCCGGGGTTAACTCACTGTCCTACTTGTCATGGGTACTCCTGTGCCCCTGGGAGGGCCGGTTCTCATGGCTTCCGTGGAAGACACCAGGGGCTCCTGCTGTCCCCCTTCCTCTCTTCCTCTAGTTTGGACCAGGCACATAGGCCCTGCGGGAGGAAACCTGCTCCCCAGGCTTCCCTGCAGCTGGACGGCCTGATGACCAAGTGATGGCCAATGTGGTTATACAAGTGAAAATGTTTTGAGGGAGTTTCAAGAAATCTTACAAAAAATAGTAGCTGGCCTATGCCTTTCAGCCTGTATCCTGGAACACAGATGTGATGGCAGGAACCCTAACTTCTCTTCTGCCTTAAAGCGGGAGGCTAAGAGCTCCAAGGCACAAGTCATCCTTGCTTTAGCAAAAACAGAAGCTAGAAGCTGGCTAACACAGGATGTCTTGGAACAAAAGTGGCATGCCATCCCTGGGCTACCTATGTTCAGGTGCTTATATATATATAAAAAAAAAAAAAATCAGGAGAGTGTAGTCACACATGCCTGCAATCCCAGCTACACAGGATGCTGAAGGAGGAGGATCACAAGTGCAAGTTCAAGGCCAACCTTGGGAACTAAGTGAAATCTGTCTCAAAATAAAATTTTAAGAAAAGGCTAGTGATGTAGCTCCATGGTTTTTAGCATGTGCAGAAACCTTGGTTTTAATCATAGTACAGCAGAAAAAAAAAAAAAGAAAAAGAAAAATCTGTAAACTACCTTATTTCAGCCAACAGTATTTTAGGTTTCTATAATTAGAGTTCCTTCTAACCCTAATATGAAGAAAAACTTACAATATCCACTAAAATGTGCAGTGTGTGTGTGTGTGTGTGTGTGTGTGTGTGTGTGACTAGAGATTAAACCCAGGGCCTCGCACGTGCTAAGTAGGTGTCCTACCAGGGAGTCTGATCCATACTACTTCTAAAATTTTTATTTTGAGAAAGGGTCTTTCTAAGTTGCCAAGCTGGCCTAGAACTTGTAATCTTCCTACCATAGCCTCCCACGTAGCTCAGATTACTGCACCAAGATTAAAATATTTTTAAAAAAATCATTGATTCAGCAAGTCTACTTTCTAAACTTGACTTCATTTGGAATCATCCAAGGAACTTTTAAAAAATACCAACATATCTCTGGATCCCCTCACCAGAGATGCTGATTTAAAGAATAGTCTTAGTGGAACTTGAGCATCAGTGTTTTTTTTTTTTTTTTTCACTCATTTTCAAGTTAGTTGAGAAGCACTGTCCTTCAGAAATACCCACCCAAGTGTGTCTATGTGGGAGGATGCTCCCAACAGCACTCTGAAACCTGGCAACCTCTCAGTCCAGCAGTGAGGCCCTGGGTAAGAGCTGAGGTACACCCACTAATGGAACATTACGCAGCTATTAAAGAGAACAGAAGACAGTCTAAGGAGAAAAAAAAAAAAAGTAGGCACAGAACAATAATTTCTTTTAATTAAAAGCTTAGTGCTGGGTGAGTGTCACTTATCCAAAATGCTTAGATCCAGAAATGTTTCAGATTCTGTAATTTGGAATATTTTGCATATACATAATGAGCTATTTTGGGGAAAAACAAAACATGAAATTCATTTATACTTCATAAACATAGCCTAAAAATAAATTTACACAGTATTTTTAGTGTGATGTCTGGGTTTTGACTGACCTGTCACAAGGTCAGGTGTAGGATTTGTAACAGAAGTAACAACTTTTAAAAGTTTATTCTTTTTCAACTATTGTTTCTGCTATAGAAGTCTTAATTAATTAATCAGGAGAAATCTTCCCAGATCAGCTGCACAAGAGACCAAGTCAGGCCTTCCCATACAACACCACCCTTTATGAATGTTGAGAGGCTGTAGCAGGAAACTCAAGTTAGGCAGGTATGACTGGTCCAAAAGATACAACATGTTGGAGAAGTCCACATTCTTCCACTTAGAACCAGCCTGGGAGGGCATGATGACCAAGGAGAAAGGACACCAAGGGCTGGCCAGAGATCCCCATGTCCATAAGATCTAGTGTCAGAGTAGTGTCCGAGTTTCACGTTGGGCTGGGACATAGTCAAAGAAGATCAAGGGAGTGGACTGGCCAGAGGTGGCCTTCTGAGTCTGCAGTCTCCTCCTGGCCTGCCTGCTTTAGCCTGCTCTGCAGGAGGTTAACTCTGCAGGTCAGTCCAGCCAGCGCTGGGGACAGAGCACGAGGGCTGTTCACCCTGAAACTCTCTCCTTGGTTCTGCTTTTTGGTAGCAGCTGCAGCTGCTTTGAAGTTATTAAGGCTCCAGATTCTCCTGGTGGCCCTGGCCCCTGGGCCCTTTCTCTCCAGCCTGGCTGGCAGTGGCCTCCTGTAGTTGCTACCCTTCAGGTCACCTCTCAAGACTGTCAGCAACAGCACTGCTCATTACCAACAATCCCCTGCATTACATTTTCTTCACTGTAAATACTTGAAGTAGTTTGGGGGTTTTGGTTAGAGCCTGATACTCATGCCAATTTCAAAATATGTTTTGTTTCTTACAAATTGCTTTATTATCCAACTGAAGCAGAAAACCCATGTACTTTACAGCGATTAAATATTTAACATCTACCAGGTCAGCACATTCTCCCAGGTGCTGTGGTTTGAATACAGTTTGTCCCCTCCAAAACACAGACTAACACCAACCCTCCTGAGAGGGATTAGGAGGGGAAATGCAGTCCAACTAAGGTGTTCAGAGGTGGAGACCTTGGGAGGAGCTTAGGGACAGGCAGGGTCATCAGGCTGGGGTCCCCAGGATTGAGTGCTGGTGGTTTTTACAAGAAGTAGGAGAGACCAGAGGCCACACTTGCACCCCCCTGGTCTCTTGCAACATGATGCTATGTGCTACTGCAGGAGCCGCCACCAACCAGCCTCCTCCAGAAGCAGCCTACTGACCTTGGACTTCCAGAACCTAGAGCCCAAATAAACCTCTTTTCTCTATGACTCTATGACTTTTCAGGTCTGTGGTATTGTTATCAGCAACTGAAAAGGACTAAAATACCAAGGTTTAATGACAAAGGAAAAGGCACACCCTGGTTGCTGCTATCAACATCGATTTTAATATATGCTCTGCCACAAGGATAAACTTCTTCCTGATCACCTGCCTCTAAATGTTTCTAGCTAGAAAAAGGCAAATTCAGAACCTGATCCAAATAGAAAAGCAAGGATCAGAGAGAAAAGCAGGGAAAGAACATGAGCAAAATAATCCCAAATCTTTTAAATGTAAAACTTTGGATTTTTAAAATTTGAGTTTGTCATGTTTGGATAAGAGGTGTCCCCAGAAAACTCAAGTGAAACAGTGCAGGGATGTCCAGAAGTGAGATGACTAGGTTAGGGGAGCTGGGATCTACTCAGTGGATTCATCCATCTGACAGATGAACAACTTGAGTGATTAATGTGGTGAGTGGAGGGAGCCAGGCATGGCTGCAGCAAGCAGGTCACTGGGACCTGCCCCTGCCCTGGGGATTGTGTTATCCCAGGCTCCTTGCACCACAGCTCTCCCTCTGCTTCCTGGCTGCCAGGAGCTGACAGCTTCCCTCCACCAAGCCCTTCTGCCATGATGCTCTGCCTCACGTTGGGCCCAGAGCTACAGAATTGGATGACTGTGGACTGAATTTCTAAAACCATGAGTCAAAATAAATTTTTCCTCCTCTGAGTTGTTCCTCCTAGGTCTTCTAGTCATGAAAAGCTGACTTAAAACAGATTTAAAAGCATGCCTATATTAAAGTTAAACCTTCATCCTAAATCATCTAAAATAATTTAGAACAGACAGACATACTTTACGAACCAAACAAAACACCTAGCAAATAAAAAAGTGAGATTTGATGTTACCTTATTTTATCTAGAATGGTATACTACCCTCCAATTTTTATTCTTTCCCCTACAACATAGAAACATAAAATGTAGAACTGGAGGGGGAAACTACCACTACTATAATTTACACTAACTTTTAAAAATTGCATTCTATGTTGGAAAGTAGAAATTTTATTGCTTCATTTCTCAAAATATGAATTTTGATTTATTTACTGAGATCACATGACAAGTTCTAAAATTATATATATATAGGTCACATTTTTGGGAACCTATAATATCTTAAGTTTTGGTTACCGTATACACCCAAGAAAGTCTCCTAAACTTCTAAACTAATTCACAGCATTTTTACAGAGATTTGTGGCACAGAAATTAATCAAGCTCTTTCTACTTAGTTCTTTTTACTGCAAATAATTTTGAGGTCTGGAGTGATTCAGTAACAACGGAGTGATTACGTGGTGTAATTAAAGCAGATGCTAGCAAGTTACTAACTTCTTCTTCTTCTTTTTTTTTTTTAGAGAGAGAGAATTTTAATATTTATTTTTTAGTTATCGGCGGACACAACATCTTTGTTTGTATGTGGTGCTGAGGATCGAACCCGGGCCTCACGCATGCCAGGCGAGCGCGCTACCGCTTGAGCCACATCCCCAGCCCAAGTTACTTCTTAACATCAAATATAATTATAAAAAAAGTAGTACTAATAAATTTTAAAATCCTTTCCTCATTCTCTTTAATACTAATGTATCCAAGTCATCTGGAAACCCAGATATATTTAGTTTTAGTGTTCAGATATTTCAGATTGTTATTGGCCTTATTTAACATTCCTAATAATGTAGTACTGACTCTATCAACAATGACCCAGATTGTGTTGAGACTTACATTTTTTATTAATTTACTGAAATACAAATTAATTTCTTAATTGTCCCAATTCTTTAGTTTTCCCATTATCACACTTTGCGCAAAAAAAGGGCGCTGAACACTTGGGATCTCAGGTGCTGCCCACATCTGTCAGGTCCCACCAGGACCTTCCTCCACACCTAACAGCTGACTGGATTCCCGCTCAGGACGCCCAGTGCACTGCTTCGCACCTTCACAAGACCCAGGTCGGATAACATCGTAATTCTCCAGTCACATAATTTAAACTTAACTTGCACATTCTCTTAGGAGTAATCTTTTCGACCAAGAAGGCATATTTGTCAGCTGTTAACACATAAACAAATGACTCGTTTTAGTTTCCTTTTAGTATTCTTTTTCCTTAAAAAACTTAAATTACAAGGCAAGCTTGGAAAGTAAACTTAGAATTCTGCCTGCCTAAAGAACAAGGATGTCCATCTAAAACTGCCAACTGTTTAAAAAAAAAGAGAACACAGCCAACAAGACAAAGAGTAACAGAAACCAAAGAAATTCATGTTTTTAAAAAACTTGCCATTTCAATAAATCAAACAAACTCAATAAATTATCTGGGAATTAGTTATCAATGAATTAATGAATATTCAATAATAACCACATTAGTTTTCTACATCTTTTCAAACAATAAAAGTGGTGCTTGTTATAAAATTCAAATAACACAAAAATAAACAGTGGACTGACAGCCCCACGTGGGATCCTCGCTCCTAGGTTTCTCTCCTCGCTTCCCTAAACCCCTTCCCAGCTACCAGGTCCTAACAATTTCACAAGATGCATTTAAATATTCAAAGACAAGTGGGATCACATTCTGGCCATATTTTACCACAGAAAATCAAACCAAATTACCTGTTGGTATAATGTACCAACTTCAGGAATCACTGTTATCGTTATCGACTTAGACATGTTTCTGTTTCCTGGTTTAACCATCTGTAGTTTATGATCGTTAGTTACATTCTCAATGACGGCAGATTCTAATTCTTGGCATATACTATGCAGTTAATATTAAAACCAATTCAAAACCTAAACAAAAATAAATCCTACCAGATACTTAAAACATTGAAAATAAATTATGATTTGTTTTCCAAAGGAAAAAGATATATTTCAAATCCTCACAATCCCCTTGTATAATCCTCTTGTATGGCTTCCAAATGTCACAATGCTTATAGACAAAAATCTACAGACTAAATCAACACCGCACAACAGGCCTTTTCTTTAGGGGACCTTGGGTTATGGAAAAACAAGCCATTTTGAGATGAAAGATAATTGCCAGCTTACTGAGATGTCTTATAAATGTGTTCCAACAAGAACTTCTTCCACTTCTTCTCTCCCAATGCATCACAATTTAATTTCATAAAATAAAAACCAGAGGCAATCCTGCAAACTCATTTCTGAGATGAGCATTTGATCACTACTGATAAAAACATGCTGTCAACTCTATGATATTTTAATCTTCAAGAAAAACTCTGGGGGCAGCAAGTGCTTGATCACCCACCCCCAGCTTCTTACTCGCAAGAGAGGAACTGTGCGCATCACAGGTGCTTTCAAAGCCAAAGAATCTAGAGATCAAAGCTTCGCTTCTCCTTCTTATGGGGATTTAACTCATTTGTTATTCTTAAAGAGACTTCAGAATTTGCCAGGCTTTTCCAAAAATGATCAAGTAGTCTATTTTTTTAACTTCATTATTTACTGTTACAAAATTATGAAAACAAGTTACTCACTTTATTGTTTCTAATGAAGACAGCTGTATAAATGGCAGACACAACTAAATATAATTGGGCAACACTGATTAAATGTATGACAGGGAGAAAAACTTAGCAAAAGCTCAACTTTAAAGTTACAGTCAAATACAACTCAGAATCTTTTATAGTGAGAGGAGAGGTGAGCAAGTGTTTTAATCATTCTGAGGCAGCGGGGGAAGAGGAAGACTTTGGGACAGGACAGCACAAGGCTAGGTGAGGGGAAGCCCAGCAGTCACCTCAGCAGTCAGTAACTAAGCTCAGCCAGCTGCTTCTTTGAGTACATCTGGTGAGAGGCTCAAAAATTACTTTGGGAATCTATCCCAGAGAATATAATATATTTTCATAATCTGTAAGGAATACTGTTGTTAGTAGTTTCAATTGAAATACTTTTTATATAAAAATGAAAACTTAAGACAAATCTGAACTTTGCTTCTTTGTAAAAGAATGGCTTTACTGAGCTATAACTGAGATATCGTGCACGCCACCCACTTCAGGTACACCCATCGGTGGTTTCTAGCGTATGTTAAGTTGTACTATCCAACTCATTAATTAGACCATTTCATCCACTGAGAAGTAAACTCCGTTAGCTGCCAGCACATGGAAGAAACCGCAGGGCAGTTTTCCACAGGGCCTCGTCACCCTGCATCCCCACCAGGGCAGGCACGGCTCGCTTTCTCTACATCCTCAGCTGTCCTAGTGGGTACGAAGTAGCATCTCACTGTGGCTTTGATGTGCGTTTCTCTCGTGGCTAATGATGTCAAGCATCTTTTCATGCGCTTGTTCATTCATTCATCTTCTTCAAAAGAAACGTCTATTCAAATCATTTGCCGGCTTTTAAATCTAGCTGCCTTTTTACTGACTTTTAAGAGTTCTTCAAATTTTCTGGATATTAGATCCTTATCATATACAGGATTTGCTAACACACTTTCCTTCTCTGTGGACTGTCTTTTTACTTTCTTGCTGGTGTCTTTGGAAGTATGAAGTTCAATTTATCTATTTCTTTTTCTTTCTTGTGCTTGTGGTGTCATAGTTAAGAAACAATGTCTAACGCAAGGTCATGAAGAATTACTCAAACGTGTTGTTTCCCAAGCACTTTTTAGTGTTACCTCTTACACTTAGATCCAATGCATTTTGAGTGAATTTTTGTAGATGGTAATGAAATAGGAGACTAATTTCATTTTTTCCCCCTGCAACTGGGTGTCCAGAATAATTGGTTGAAAAGGATATTCTTCCCCACACTGACTTGTCTGGGCTTCCTTCTGGGAAATCAACTGACCATAAACATGAGGGTTTGTTTCTGAATTCTCACTCTATCTGTATGCCAGAACCACAAAGTCTTGAGTATACTCTGAAGAGTATATACACATGACATTCTAGAAAAGGCAAAATTATATGGGCAGTAAAAGGCTCAGTGATTGACAGAGGATGGAGAAGGGAAATGGGGGGATGAATGGGTGAAACACAGAGGACATTTTTAGGACAGTGATACTAATTTGTATTATACGTATCATACATGTCAAAACTCCACAGAATGTACAATACAAATGCAAACTATGGCTTTTATTTAATAATGGATCAATACTGGCCTATCAATCATAACAAACGGTATAAAATATTAATTCAAAGGGAGGCTGGAGGGCATATTACAACTCTGAACTTTCTGATCAACTTTTCTGTAAAAAAATAAAAAAAATAAAATTACTAAAAATAGTTCCCAAACCTCCGGTCTGTTTGTGGCCTGGGTCCAAGTACCAATGAATGGATGAATGAATGAATGAAAATGCACGCTGTCAGCAATGGGGGAACCTAGGGGTAAGACGCAGAGAATACTAAGACTGGCAATTCTCCTGTATATCTACAGCTATATAACCCATTTTAAAAAAGAATGAGGAAGTTCGTAGGGAATGATTTGCAAGATATCTTAATTTTAATGTACAAAGTCACAGATTACTTAGGTTGATTTTATTTACATAGTTTATATAAACAATATGGTTTTTTAAATGACACACAGAAAAAGATCCCCCAGCCTCCCTATCAAAACTCCAGCAGTGCCTGCCTAGCAGAGCAGAAGAGCAGAGGCCTGTGCCGGGTGCACCTGCCCTAGATGAGCTGAAGGAGCTTCACTTTCCACCTTGGATTTTTAATAACAGCAAGCATGTGTCAATCATATGTTGTTTCTAGTACTTACATAAAAAGCAGCGGTGGGGAGAACTGAAGTACTGGAGAGTAAACACGAAGGTCCAGTCCAGGTGAGTGATAACAGCTACTGCTCACTTGAGCACCCATCAGTCAAAACAGTGGGACTGTTTTGAGAACAACTCAGAATTCCCATTTCTGTCAGCCCCTCTTTAAAGGGAGGGCTGCCTTGCCCACTTGCTGCTGCAGACCAGAGTTGGGCAGAAAAAGCCGGCAGGGTGCTGCCAACTGTGCTCCCTTAGCTCACTTCCTGCTAGAGACAGTCAGGAGGGGACTTGTGAGTGTGTGGCGTCCAGAGACAGTGCCACTGCATGGACCTGCTTCTCCACAAGAGGTTGCCTCGCAAGGCAGCTCTGCCAGACTCCAGGGGAAACACAGTATACACAGCAAGCTCAGTTCCAGGGCACTGACACCCCGCCTATAGAAATGCAGGCTCAGATACACTGCAGAACTTTGAGAATATCACAGAAAGGGACAGACACATAGTGATGTGGACAAAATCCTCACCATGCAGGTGTCATATTGAAAACCTCCAAATAAATAAATAAATAAATAAATAAAATCAGTGCATGAATCTAGGGGTCTGTTAATTTATTGTCACTTGGCTTTTAAAATGATGCCTTCAAGAGAGTTATTAAAAAAAAAAAAAAAAAGAATGTGGCAGGGGAACTGCCATATTGCCTCGTACCGTAGGCCATTTTCCGTTCTCCCATTAGTCCTTGGGAATACAGAGTAACACTCCGGCAAGCCTGGGTGAGAGTGCAAATGAGGGCAGACATACAAGCTCAGCAGACACGTCACATCCTAGCACGATTATGTCTGACTCACTATCGCTGTATTAGAAATTAGCAGGCTTCCACTGGATTTCACTTATAATTTGATAAAGTGAATTTATGGAGTCTAAAAACCTAACAGATTAACAATAGATGAGAGAGAGGGGAAGAGAAGGAGGAGATAGGTTAGAATATCTAAACCTTAGGGGAAGGGACTGTCACAGTGGTATTCCACATTATAACAGTGCTTTGTTCCTACAACAGCTTTGCTCTTTTCTTTCTATTTTTGCAGGGGTAAGGCTTAACCCCAGGCCCTGTACATGCTAGGAAAGTGCTTTACCATTGAGCTATATCCGCAGCCCTACTTTTACTCTTTTAAAATGTGGTTTTCTTTTCTGAATTTTTAAACCTAGCCCTGATTATTATCATTTTAAAGTTAATATGGTAATAAAAGAGTAATACAAATAAATCTTTCATAAAATGTGAACCATATTTTATAAGATTTGATTTTTACTAACAATTCAGATTTTTTAAATTGCTGATTTATTACATTAACCACCTGTAATGTGTTCAATATCTTCATGGCATAGTCAGAAATGCACAGCTAAAACAAGAGTGACAGTTTCCATGTTCCGAAAAAATTAGCTCTTCAGGGTTTTGTTTTTGTTTTTTTTAACTTAAGAAACCATACAATAAGAGGGCTTTCATTTGCAGAAAGATGAAGTTGAACTACTTTTCTCCATCCTCTCCACTAAGTATAATAAAAATCCTGGAACTGTCTATAAAACAAAGCTAAGAAAACTCGCTGACAGGTGAGAGGAGGCGGCGGCCCAGTCAGTGGCCCTGGCCCAGAGCTAAACTCCCTGCCCTTCCTTTTTGCCTCATCTATGTCAGGCCAGAAACCAGAGATGCTTCCAACCCTGAAGACTAACACAGAGACCCCCAAAAGTCCTAGGAAAAGCTGGCTTCCTCCAAATAAAACAGCCTTTTTTTTTTATCCATGGCAATTAGCAGTGATCTCAAAAAAAGACTTTATATACTCACTCTTTGAAAGTACATTAAATGAGTAAGTAAATAATGGTCTAAAATATCTTGCACAAAAAAATACCCAAGACCTAAAGCAAAAAAAGTATTTAAGAGCTGGGGATATAGCTCAGGGGTAAACACTTGCCCAACACACAGGAGGCCCTGGGTTCAATGCCTAGTACCACCAAAAAAGGCGGAGGGGGGGATTTAAGTTTACAAAACAATTTTTTTCTTTTCTCTCTCTCTCTCTTTTTTTTTTTAGTATCAGGGATTGAACCCAGAGCAACTTAACCACTGAGCCACATCCCCAGCCCTTTTCATATTTTTAATTTTGGGACAGGGTCTCACTGAGTTGCTTAGGGTCTCACTAAGTTGCTAAGGTTGGATTTGAACTTGTGATCCCCTGTCTCAACCTCCCAAGCTGCTGGGAATACAGGCACGTGCCACCACACCTGGCAACAAAACAAATTTTTAAGTAAAGAAACATTTAGGGGACTGGAGCTGTGGCTCAGTGGTAGAACACTTGCCTGGCATTTGTGAGGCCCTGGGTTCGATCCTTAGCACCACATATAAATAAACAAATAAAGTGAAAAATCCATTGGCAACTTTAAAAAAAATTTTTTAAAAAAGAAACATTTAACATAAACAAATGAAATCAAGGCTTTTAGGGGAAAAAAGAAAAAAATAGGTAAGAAACAACACAAAACACCAAATTAGAGGCTTCAGAAACTATCACAAAAAGCTGAAGTAAGTAAAGTTGAAGTCATACACAATTATCTCTACTATACATTGTAACGTTTTAAGCACCAAAAGGACAACAATCTGCTGGTTTCAGCTGCAGAACCATGTCTGCTCTACCATACATACTGCTCACCAGGAAACAAAGGTCAGAGGGAGGCCCTCCTCCAACTAGAGTCACCAGCTGTTATCTTAGGATCCTAAAGATTCTTCACACCTAATACATGAAATGTTTTATTTTTAATCCAAACAATAGTAGGAGTACAAAAGTCCAAGGTAATGTTTCCAAGATCTTTCACTTGCACAAATCAAGAGAAAATTTAACTCTCATCTTTTTAAAAATGCACGTTTTATATTTCCATTAATTTCTACCTGCTCTTAACAATTTAGAGACTAAAATGAAACGAACAAAATAGCTCAATACTTGAAAACAAAGAGCAACAAGGAAAACACAGAGACATTCATTTTATTATGTGGTTAGTGTCAACTCAAAGCATGCAGTCTATCATCTCAGCAACCCCCTCATCTCCCAGCCTTCTTTTCTTCTGATAATGAGGAGTGAACTCAGGGTCTTGCATATGCCAGACAAGCACTGTGCTATAGTCTCAGCCCTTTTGCTAATTTTGAGGCAGGATTTCACTAAGTTGTCCAGGCAGGCCTCAAACTTGTGATCCTCCTGCCTCAGCCTCCTGAGGAGCTGGAATTATGGTGGGATTAGTTGACAACTAATTTATTTCTTGAAGCTATATTTGTTAACTTAGTTTCTTCCTCTTATTATGACCACTTAAAAGTGTGTGTGTGTGTGTGTGTGTGTGTGTGTGTGTGTGTTTAAATACAGGAAAACCCCCCAACATCTGTAAGAACAATACTCTGTTTGCCATTTATCACTCTACAGGTGGATGACCTTCGCTACCTGATGGCAGCCTCTGACAGTGGGATCCGAATTTGACACTTCTGAAGGCCCCAAATCCCAGACACCACACTCCCCAGACACTGGGGACACAGAGACACGTACGACAGAGGGCCAAGCAGCACCTAATACATCTGTGGGTCATGCCGAATGTCTTTAGTCTCACGTTCCTAAGGGACAAGCAACAGAAGGCATCTTTAGAGCCAACCTCCCTGCTGTTACCGAGTTTTCTGTTACTTAGTACTACCACATGTTTATTACTCAATGTCTGAATTCTCAAGTTAAATCATTCTTGGATTACTTCCCCTTATTGTATATAAATGTTGAAATTAATCAGATCACAATAGATTTATATTATACTGTGCTGATCCATTCTTAGACTAAGAATGGTATTATCTAAAATCTTCACTAATTAACCACAAAAAATGTTAAAAGGTGATGCTAATGCAATCAATCCATCACAGAAGCCCCCAGCTTACTTGGAGTAAAAGCCCCTGTCTCATGCTTGCACATCCTGGGCCAGTCTCCAGACAGGCAAGAATTCTAGAAACCAAGACACTTTGGGCTCTACACCCAGGCTCCAGATCTTTTGTAACTGGTAAAGCTCAGGTGATGACTTGTACAAAGAGGGTAATTTGAGCCAACTGTAAATCATAGCCAAATCTACTGCTTGAGAAGATTTGCAAATGCTTTTGAGACAGCCATGGACTACCAACTTGCTCTGCTACTGTCCCCCAAATATGATTATTAGTCCTAAATTCATACACATCATCAACTAAAAGTCTTGACTCTGTTATTGTTGAATGTGAGGCTAAAACACACAATAGAGTCTGTAAAGCCAACAGCTCTCTCCAAGGTGAAGAATAGGAAGTGTGGCAGAGGAGCAGCCTACCACGCTTCCTCTGGTGATGGACCAGAAGATACTCCTCAGCCCTCTGCTAGCCATGGAGGCTTGGTCTTGCTGGCCCCTCCCACCTCTTTTTGGTGCTGTAGTCTGAGTGGTTGTGTTCCTTGTACTTCAGAGGTTCTACTGCACCTTCAATTCACTTTTGAGGCAGAATCTGTTACCTGCCAATTCAAATCTCCCCAAATGAGCTAAGGCTCTGGTTTTCATTTTCATTTCAATACATTACATTTTCCATGCCTACTTTGAAGCAAAATCTTTTAAAACTAAAAGGTTCAGGGGGAATTATCAGAAGAATATTGATCCCCTCCCTTGTCATTCAATGAGCAAGGTCACCAGAAACTGAGTTGGTCAAGACAAAATGTGTCATCGATATGGAGGACCAGTGGACAAAGACAGTAGTAGAGAAGAACCTGTCTTCACAGTACTCAGCTCCTGACTCACTCACAGAAAGCCAAGGCTTTCTGGAGTAAATTCCAGCTTGTCGGAGTTTAAAATACATCTTAAAAGATTCTGCACCCAGGCACTTCTTTTGGGTCTTAAAACTGCTACTTTATGTGACACAAATTTATAGAAGCTGAAGGCAGTGCTATTCAGTTCTTTTAATCCAAATATGATTCTGTTAAACATTTTTTAAAAGATCTCTAATTATACCTCCAGTGAATTTTGAAAAACAAAATAAATTAAGGATTGTGATTAAAAAACAAGCAACACAGTGCTACAAAGCACAGCTTTCTTCACCTCTCCTCCCTCCCTGAAATAGCACTATTTGTTTCCAAAATGGCTTTCACCATGTGTAGTTAGAAAAGAAATGGCTCTAGTTTGCAGTACAAAGTCAGGACTACGCTCCAAAAGCAAACTCCAGCACCACTGGCACATTCAAAAAATACAAATGAACTAAATGGCTACTACTTTTTCATGCATTCTTGAATGCGATTTGGTGTTTTAAGAAAAACATGTTCAAAACCTCATTTTAAAAATGAAGCTACACAGCAAAAGAACTTTTGTTTTCACAAAGGATTTATAATAATGGATTTAACAACAGGACATTAAAATACAGTTCAATTTATAGTCATGGGATCGCATACAACCTTTAGTTTATCACACATCTAATCCCCACCCTCCTAATACTCTCTAACTTCAAAGCCTGCATAGGTCAAGGTCAGAAAATTAAGCAATGTCATTAACCTGAAATTTTTTTTTTTGTTTTATTCAGAGGTTTGAGGAATGAAGTGGCATTAATTTAAAATGAAGATCAAAGCTGGCATATAAGGAATAATTTGCTTTGAATTTATAAGGCCAACAGAGACGGCAGGTGAGGAAAATACCATTGAGAAAGCTCCAATGGCACCAGTACTGTTCAGAGCTCCGAGGTCGACTTCCAGGACACTCTGAGGCAGTTGCCACACTTCAGAACTCACTCTTGCGAAGAGACAGAAACCTTCTTTACTGAGAACCCTTGGCTCTAAATGTGAAGTTAGAATTCAAGCCTTGACACCTCAGCTCCTGCTGCTGTCACATCAAAGAGACGATCAATTCAGTGTACAATGCAGTGAGCCAAAAAGAGGAAAAAAAATTTATTTAAAATTTCCCTAATGCATTTGAATAATGTTTATTTAGAGTAAAATATTTCCAAAATGCATCTGTGACTACATAATAATGTAAATGGGCATGATACTTTGGCTCAGAGTTTGCCAAGTGTAAGTCTATCAGGTCACCCCTTTCTCGGAGGCCCACACAGATAAACCTAGACACTCGGCAGACACAAGAAGGTGCCTTGCAAAGAAGGCAAACGCAAGGAGTTATTTTAAAACTACTGTGTAAGTTTGCTAAAACACTGATGATACCCAATGGTACTGTATAATACTATCTAACAGAATTTTGTTTAGTTTTGGACAGTTAAACATAGATCTAGACATGATCTTTAGATGTATTTGATTAGTATGATTACAAAATTAGTCCCAAGTAAAATGTACAAAATGTTAACGTCTGACCCATTTTGATTTTATTTTTTGGACTGGGGATTGAACCCAGGAACATTTACCACTGAGATATATTCCCAGGTTTTATTTTCAAACAAGGTCTTACTAGGTTGCTGATGGTCTAAGTTAAGGCTGGCCCCCAAATTTGTGATCCATCTGGGCATGGTGACACACATCTGTAATCCCAGAGACTTCTGAGGATCACAAGGTCAAAGCCAGTCTCAGCAACTTAGCAAGGACCTAAGAAATTTAGCAAGACTCTGTCTCAAAAAAAAAAAAAAAAAAAGAGAGAAAAAACCGAGACCTGCTAGCCACAAACCCGGAAAAGCAAAGCAGTCTTACTCTTCAACCCAGAGGGTTCCAACTTTACCACTTTTTCCTTACCTACTGCCAAAACTTTGTTTTTTTTTTTTTTTTATTGTTGGTTGTTCAAAACATTACATAGTTCTTAATATATCATATTTCACAGTTTGATTCAAGTGGGTTATGAACTCCCATTTTTACCCCGTATACAGACAGTAGAGAATAGGATAGACAGCAGAATACATCAGACACTAGAATGGCAATATGTAAATCAATGGAAGTGTAACTGATGTGATAAAACTTTGGTTTTTGATGAGCACACTCATTATTTCAAACTCTTGAACTTCATCAATGCAGACTCACAACGCCAATCTAGAGCCGTCCACAGCCATCTAGGGCAGTAGCTAATCCACAGCCACTAGAGACAGCAACGTGGCACTCAGTCCCTTCCTTGGTTTGACCTTGGCTTTCAGGTCCAGGTGGAGGTAGGCATCACATGAAGACAGGCTCTGTCACTTGGTCCTTCCAGAGACAGGAGAACTCTAACAGTCCACCCATCTCAACCCCCTTCTGTTTCCTATCAGCTGTCTCCCTCACAAATACTACCACAGGGTCTGTGAGAAGGATGAACCAAGATGCCACATAACACACATTTAGCAAAAATGCCTGGACTAATAAATACTAATCACAGTAATCCCTGCTGCCAGTACTCGGTCTGGTAAAGCAGAGCCAGAGCCAGAGCTGGAGCGAGTCCCCACCTTTGCTATTCTCCTAGACTGGTGTTTTCAAACTGTGGTGGTAGAGATTATAGCATTTATGTAATGGACTGTGACCAGCATTTCTTTAAAAATAAAAACTAGAACAGATTACAAAGTGTCGGAATGCATCACATGCGAAGGGTTAGCACTGTCTGACAGCATTTATTTTATATACTGGGTTCTGAATCATACTGTAAAGTGCATTTGTTACTGGGGCTTTATGGTCAGAAGTTTGAAAAATACTATCCTGCACGACATGACATTACTTAAATCTGCAACTTGGGCCTTCTGATCACAGTGATGAGAAGGAGAAGGTGGGTGAAAGGGATCAGGGAAGTTAGCTTCAGCAGAAGGGAAAATATTACAATTTGGTACATATACAGCTGGGCGCTGTAGGGTCAAACATCTGTGTTTACACAGATTCTCACAAAAAGTCTTAACAATTCAGAGGTCACAAAACATAACAGGACATTAACTTTAGATAGTAGTCCAAGTTCTCCAGTTCACAGATGATGAAACTGGGGCTGAGAATTTGTCTATCAGAAGTCACAAAGCTGGTGAGTGAAGAATTAGAAAAACTTGTCTTTAGGTTGCTAGTTTATATATCAAAATTAGTTACTCAGAATGTTCCAGGTACCTGCTATTTTATAGTAATGGTTAAGTTTAGGTATTAATGTTATGATGAAGAGAATAATTTTGGAAGTTGTGAATGAATAGTCAGGAAACACCATGAGAGCTAGCCAAAGTTCAAGTGATAGAAATCTAATATCCCTAAATTTTTAGTGATTCTGAGAATATGACAATGCAGGATTCCATCAAGTTCGATGCTCTTTAGAGTAAGATGGGAATGATGACACATCTGGAAAGCTAAAGACATGCACACGCCAGTCAAGACAGAACCCCTTGGGCTTAAGGGATGTAAACTTCCCTAGTATTCTGTAAATGCAATAATTAGGCAGGAGAGCACTGGGTAATGACCGTGCCCACCACCCATGGAGATGCAATCGCGGGGGAGGCACTGTGAGAGGCTTCAGTGTGCCTTTTCTCCCAGGAAAACTCAGAATTAAGATGGAAAGAATTTAAAAGAATAAATATATGGCACTGATAATGGTGTCACGGAATCTGAGCAGGTTTTTATGTTCCTGTTTTGTAATATCTGACAGAACTGCGTCTATTAGAACACCAACAGGTCACTGTCACAATTTCATCTGTCCTAACAACACTGGTCTGAGTCTTTGTGGTCTGAGTCTTCAGACCACAAAGAGGTATATCTCTCCATCTAGCTCTCCGAAACCATCGCTTTGTGGTTTCCAGGGTAGTAGTCTCCTGTGATTATTGATAGAAGTCTTCTGAAGTACTATATGTTCTTTATGCTATTGTAAGTAAATTTTAAAAATATAGTTTCTAATTGTTTACTGCTAGTATGAAAAAGTACAACTGATTATTACATGTTAAGGTAATGCCCTGCAATCTTTCTAAAATCTCCCTTATCATTAGTTCCACAACTACTAAGATTTTCTATGTAAGCAATAATGTGACACCAATAGGAAATGTATAATTAAATAATTGGTTTAGAATGCGATTTCAAACAAAGTAAAAATTTAGGTATATTGTGTCCCTAAATTTATAATACTTTGTTAGACAACTGAATCATGAGGGACACTGAATGTTTTTATAAAATAAATTTTAAATGTTTTTTTAAAATTCAATTAGCATCTTATAAATGCAATCAAATGTTATTCAAAAGTCCCTTAAAAATAAATGCTAAAATTTGAAAGACTTCTATACTGAAAGTAAGATAATTGTCATTCAAACCTTTAAAAAGAAAGAAGAGTTGTTACTTAAACTGATTGTCATTTTAATGAACTGAATACTAATTTCTAAAACTAAAGGAAACCTTGGAATCTTTCCTGAAAATAAAAGCTATTCACATGAGTGCCAAAATTCCACAATTAACACTTAGTACTACTTTTACCCCACAAATTTGAAAAGTTATGTCTTTAAAAGCTGATATAAGTCAGTGTCTTTTTTTTCCTTTCTTAAAAATTTGTTCTTTTTAGATATATACGACAGTGGAGTGCATTTTGACATATTATACATACAGAGAGTATAACATATTCTAATTGGGGTCCCATTCTTTTGCTTGTACATGATGTGGAGTTTCACTGGTGGTGAAAAACCAGTGTCTTTCAAACTGCAGGTTGAGATCTTCAGGTGTATTGTAAAGTCAATTTAGTGAACCAAGAACAGAAAAGAAAATGGGGTACATCATATTTAATGAGGTAAATATTATGAAACTGGTTTCAACTTTATATCTATGCATATATATACATAATACTTGCACAGATGCACAGGTACAAACACTGTGTAGTAGGTAGAGAGCTAAAAATGTATTTCTTTCCGAGGTTGTGGTTAGAGAGCCCTATCAATCCAAAATTTTCTTTTTCTAAACAAATAAAATCTGGAGCTGGGGATAAGACTCAGTGGTGGAATGAGGTCTAGCAAGCATGAGGCCTGTTCAGTCCCCAGTACTGTACCCACCCCCAAAATTCTAGTATTTATTCTCTATAATATACCGACACAAAGGAGGTGCTTTATTCTACACTTACGTTCATTTGGGATTGGTAGCATTAGAGCTATTTGTTCCTTTAGGCTGTGGAAGAAGCAGGACTTTTGACCCACTCTACCACCTTTGACTATAAGGTCCTTGCTTAGCATCTGGATGGCCATCTTAAGTGACAGCCGCCATTTTAAGAAAATTTCGCTTTCCCACCCAAGGGAGTGTCTGAGAAAGGCTCACAACTCCCTCATACCACTCACATGCCACCTGCCAGGCTCTAATCCCTGGGCCTGCCCCATGAAAGTCCTGAACCCCAAGCCTGTTTTGCCTCTCTCCGTCTATGGAGAGATATGCCTTTATTTGTCAGCTCTGACAAATAAACTCTCATGGGTATCTCTGCCTGGTCTCTGTCTTTCATTTCTCGCTCACCCATCTCCCGGTTCCTCGCTTTCCTTTCACTGACTTACTAGCAAGGCCTGGCAATCAGCTCTACCTCCAGCCCTTTCCAAGCTACTTCCACAAACCTGCTCACATCTCCTACCCCAGATGTCCCTCTTCACCAGCACCAACATCAATGGAAGAGAAAAGGCATCGGGTGAGAAAGTTCTCAGCTACCACACCAGTACCCTCTCCCCCCTTGCACTTCACTTTCCCTCATCCTCCCGGATGGGAAGAACCATTCTTATTTGAGGCCATCTTCCCATCTGCGCTCTTGGTCTAGACCCCCAAGGAACTGATCTCCCCTTCTCTTTAATTTTAACCTTTCCTTCCCCTGACCCACATCAGCTTCTGAAAATGCTCAAACCTTTCCCCTGCTTCCTCCATCAGTTAACCTTTCCATCCAGTGCCTCCAAAACCCAATTTCATGATGGTCCCTTTCTTCGATTCCACTCCATTTTAGGCTACTACTCCACTTCCACCAAAACTAAAATAGGTCTTTGCCGAGACATTCAACAGCTGCTTCTCTGCACAATCTGTCCTTGATTCTTGAAATGCTTCCTATGGCTTTCTTGACCCCACACTCAGCTCTTTTTACCTCCCTGGCCCCTAATTTGGCTCTTCTTCATCCACTCAACCTTCCCCACTGGGCTTCCCCAGGTCTTGCTTTGCTCCTATTCACTCTTAAGGCTCCTACTCAAGTGCCAAAGCCCCCCAAGATCTGTGTCTCCTTCCTGGCTCTTTCACTGGAGTTTCAGACCAACATGTCCAACTGCCTCCACACCTTCTGGGGGTCACACCCACTGTGATGTCCACAGTGGACTTGCTCTTCTTCTCTACTCTGCCAAACCTGCCCTCCTCCCCTGTTGCTCACTTTAGAAAAGACAGCACAGTCACTAAGTTGGGGTCAGATCCTCTGCGACTGCCTTGATAACTCTCCCTGCCCTGTCACTGTCCCTGATTAACCACCAGCCCTGTGGATTTCCCTGCCAAGTATCTCTTGCATCCACCCTGTCCCTGCCACCTCCCATCGTCACTGCCCCAGTCCAGACTACCAACATTTTTGGCTTACTTTATACCATACGCACCCCTCCCTTAAATGGTCTCCCTACCTCTGGTTTTAACAAATTGCCATTTATTCTCCACAAAGTGGAAGAGGAATGACAAACTTGATGTCTTCCAGTGCTTTACACCTTTTCACAGCCTTCCCTTACTTTCAAGAGAAAAACCCACAATCCTTACCGTGATCTGCAAAGCCCTCCATTGTCCCACTGCCCCTCCCCGCCCTCTCCCAGGAGGCTGCGGGCCACCAGGCCTTCTCACCTGCTCTGCCCACTGTCTGCAGCACTGGCAGTCCCTTCTGTTGCTATTTTAACCTAGGCCACTTCATCCAAGCAGCTTTCCCTGATCTGCACCCCACCCCAACTGGACTGAGGACCCTCCCATGGGGATTGCTTCTTCTGTTTATTTATTTTGACATGATACTGTTAAGTCAGAGGGGGCCTTCCCTTCCCCCTCCCCTTCCTCAGTGGCAATGAGCAGGGACTTTCCACCTGGCTGAGGAGACCCTAAATGGCCAATCAGAAGCTGACATGGCAATGGGACCCCCAACCACCCGGGTTCCACCAGCTGAAGCAATCGCCCTGTCAACAGCCCTGACCAACTCTCAATAGACACGATCCCCCTAAACTCGGCTCCGCCAACCTACTGTCAGTAGCTGCAATTTAGATGGCCTTGGCCCTCCTACCTCCAGCTGTCCTTGCCTTTCCCACACGAGACTGATTCTTATTCCGCTTACTATATTTGCTTAATAATTCTGTCTCCTCCACTAGGTTCCCTGAGAGCTGGCATCTCCCATTATAAAATGTAATACTGAGAGAAACAAGCATGCATTGAGCAAATGCTCTCATGAACTCTTCAAATGACTGTTTCTAACTCTTGGCTGGCTTCTCTCTCAATGCCAGCTTTTTTCTTAGGAGTCCAATACTTCCCTCAGGTTTTCAGTCTTTATCCACTGGCCTCAGGCACTTGCTAAACCAGTCTGCACTTTTTAGGTCTTAGATGCCTCCTGGGCATTGCCGCTCCTCCCTTGGCCTCACCTCTGACTCACACCCAATGCTGCTGTGCAGGTCTGTAGAGGACAGGCAAGGGCTGCTCTCGCTTCCTGCCGCTCTGAGGCAGCAGCTGTACACATGCAGGAGCCTGTTCTGCATTTGTGCACTGCACAATGAAGGTGCAGAGGTGTTAACCCAGTGGACAACCACCAGACAGTGAAAAGCAGACACCAGCAGACAAGCATTCTTCCCGGGTCCCTCATGCAGCCTGTTCTGAGGTGTGCACCACAAGGGGTCTCAGAAGGTTTGAACTCTAGTTCTTAGAGTGGTGGCCACACAGTGACACATCCTGCTGTTGTCCTTTCCTCCTTTCCTGTTTCTCTCCAGCTATTTCCTCCTGCTTTTCCTTGGGACTATTTCCCCAATAAATTACCTGAATGCAAACCAACATTTGAGGATTTGCTTTTATAAAGGAACTAGGTTAAGACAGGCTCTCTAACACTAAAAGTATTCAGAATTTTATTTTGATTTTTATTTTTATAGGGGTTAGTAAAGTGAATAAATTATTTCCCTACTGTCAACAAACCCTTCCTTTCTATTTTCAGATAGCTTTCTTTTTTTTTTCTTTTGGTGGTGCTGGGGGTTGAACCCAGGGCCTTGTGCATGTGAGGCAAGCACTCTACCAACTGAGCTTTACCCCAGCCAACCCTCAGATTTCATTTCATAATCAGTGAATGGTCCACAGAAACATAAATTAATCTAATTTAGGCTTAGAAAATATATTTCTTGGGCTGGGGATGTGGCTCAAGCGGTAGCGCGCTCGCCTGGCATGCGTGCGGCCCGGGTTCGATCCTTAGCACCACATACCAACAAAGATGTTGTGTCCGCCGAGAACTAAAAAATAAATATTAAAAATTCTCTCTCTCTCTCTCTCTCTCCTCTCTCACTCTCTCTTTAAAAAAAAAAAAAAAAAAGAAAATATATTTCTTATAAGAACAGGAATTTTACCCCTGTTGTATTTACATTAAAAACATTTTGCTAGCATCACATAAAAGAATATTCATAAAATAAACAGACTTTCTCATACCTTCATGTTAAAGCTTGTTTATTTTTCTGAAAACAGACTAAATCTTAACATCCACAGAAGATAATCAAAACAGTTTTAAAATACCTTGCAGAAAACCGTGGAGATTCCACTCTTATACTGAAGTTGTGTGTGAATGAATCAAGAACCCTGTGGGTTGCTGGTCTGTATCTGGGTCAACTCTTCCACCCCCAGGAGACACTGTGGTGAACATCTAGCAATGCAGATTCCATCAAGCACCAAGGCCTTTCAGAATTTGTCTCAACTTAACCTTTCATGTTTTGTTACTATAAAGCCACAGTTACACTGAGAACATTTATAAGTTACAAGGTAGGAAAATGTTCAAATAGCTGCAGATTATTTTGGACTGATGAAAAGATTCATGATATCCTGGGGTACTGTACTGTCTTTTGCCTCCTTCTTTATATAATGTTTAATTACTCCAGTTATCAGAGATGGCAGAATTTATAAGCTCAGAAAAATTTTAAATTCTCTACTTTTGTCGATGTCTCATAAAATCAAACACATTAAAAAAAAACTTCATATTTTTTAAAATAGGATAAATGGGGATTATTAATATTTACAAAATTTTAATATTTTCTGGGTACTAGAAAAATTTTTACTTCCATTAACAAATAATATCCTTGTGAAGTAGTTTACAGACCTTCTCAAAAAGTTTTAAAAAATCTAGATGAAACTATTGTAAGCACTTTTTTTATCATTATCAATAATAGTAATCTTATTTTTATGTAAAAGTATCTGAAACAAACATCCTAAGGCTCAGATACTTCAATGTACACTCCACCTATAACATTTGAAGCTCAGAATCCAGACGTCATAAAGCTCCCTAATGTACAAAGTGCCCCCAGCACTGCAGAGTCCTGCAGGCATCACAGGAAAGACTAAGGCACTCTTGTTTACACACCTTGGCACCTCTAGAAACCCGCCTGCATCTTATAACTGACAGGTCATAGTCTAATTGGCAGCCCTCTTTCTTAGGGGCAGGTAAAATACTGGACTAAAGAAGAAGATGTCTTAAATTCAATAAACTATCATAGTTCAGCCAGCATTTAGACAGTGGATGGCTGAGGGCTCTATTCTTCAGCCAGCATTTCTGGACAACTCACTCATCATGTAAAACATGTGAGTTTCTCAAACAAACAAACAAACAAAGCAGCACTATAAGGTGCCACACAGTAGAACCAGGTAGGAACCAACATTTATAGACATGTTCAAAGCATCACAGTATTTTTGAGCTATCTGAATGATACTGTGCTAGGAGCCACAACCAAATAAAATGATGCATGGCACTTTTGGTTGTAAGGTGACGCCAGCTAGCCATTGAGATGATATGATTATGTTAAGATTTACATTCATATGGAAATTGGACTCCTGCTGTTCACCTTGGCCTGCTACGGGACTCATGTTACGGGACTCCTGGAGAGTTCCCATTGGTTGGGGAAGGATAGTAGGAGGGAATTCCGGGGGAGGTCCTGGGCTCCGGTTCCAGTAGACGCGACCCCAGTAGACGCGACCCCAGTAGACGCGACCCCAGTAGACGCGACCGCGTGGGGGAACCGGCTTGCTTGCCAGGTGCGTACGGAGTATTGGCAGCATTTTCAAAAATAAAGTTTTGTTCCTGCTTGAGTGGCTCGTGATTCTGTGCCCAGCTAGACTGCGGCAATTGGTGGCCCGTACGGGGATCGAACCCGCGACCTTGGCGTTATCAGCACCAGCTAGACTGCGGCAATACTGAAAGGATTTTTATTATTTATTGCAGGATTACTTAAGTACAAATACAAACTGGGTGACTGTAAAAGGAATTGCTCTTTTGAATTTTTAAAAATCTATTCCACAAGGAAAGAGAAAGGGATCAGAGAAATATTTTGTTAGTAGCACAATGGAAATTTTAAGTCTGCATTTCAAGAAACATTTCAGCCTATCACTGCCCAGGCTCTAACAAGCTTCAGTTGCTGGCCTGCTGCTCATGCACGGCTTACTGAGCAAAGGCTGGCTGGTAAAAATTTTTAAAATAGCATATTTTTAAAATTCTCTGCAAGACTGGTGTTAGAACACTCTTAAAAACAGTCACTGACAGCTGTTGAAGTTTACCTTAATATGTCTTCATTTTCACATTTTTAAATAAAAAATACAAATAGTAAAATGTTATGACACTAAGTCATTGGTACAAATATTGTAGGAAAGATTTCTGTTGTTATTCCTTAGTGTCCTCACTAAAAGACAGTGTGAACTAGAGAAATCTAGTGTCTAGTTTTAATATTGGGAGTCACATTAGCACGGATCTCTCTTGGCAGGGTGTTGGTTCTAAGACCCCATGGAGACCACACTCCCTTAAGTCCCTTATATAAAATGGCACAGTATTTGCACATCACCTACGTTCGACTTCTTGTACACTTTAAATCATATCCAGATTATTTAAAACACCTGGTACAATGTAGACGCTAAGTAAATAGTTGTTAAATTATATCGTTTAGGGAATAATGACAAGAAAGGGTCTCTGTATGTTCAGCACAATTTTCTTTCCTGAATATTTCTGACTCATGGTTGGGTGAATTAATGGATATGGAAAGCTGACTATGTGCTAAATTTTGGGCAAGTTAGTATATCTTTGAAAAGGAAATAAAGAATTTTAAAAAGATACGAAGAGGGGAGTAAAAAAGAGAGGGGAGTAAACTGAAAAAACAAACCAGGATACTATAATATTGTTCACTTTTCATATCAACACACACTCTCAAGATTCACCAAATTTCTAGGATATTTTCTTTCTTTCTTTCTTTTGGATGCCTTTTTCTTTTTCTTTTTTTTTTTTTTAAAGAGAGAGTGAGAGAGGAGAGAGAGGGGAGAGAGAGAGAATTTTTAATATTTATTTTTTAGTTCTCGGCGGACACAACATCTTTGTTGGTATGTGGTGCTGAGGATCGAACCCGGGCCGCACGCATGCGAGGCGAGCGCGCTACCGCTTGAGCCACATCCCCAGCCCCTGGATGCCTTTTTCTTTTATGTTATGTAGCTACTTCCAATCACGTCCATCTTTATAGACAACAAAGAATATGTGTTAAAGTATGCAGCAAACAACAGTATTCATTTTGCAATTTTGAGCAGTTCAACTGTGAATGTAAATTTGAAAATAATTTCACCCACTGAAATATAAAAAGAGTAACAGTTGACTTCTGCATCTAAAATTATAAGGAAAGATATTGCCCACTTGGTCATTAATCATCACTGAAGCACATTTTTTAGGGACCCTGAGGAGTTTTAGTAAACCTGCTCTCTTACTAGGCATTGTTTCCCAGTGATCCACACAATACTGGCCTGGTCTACTGTTCAGCATTCAGGAAGTGAGGCAGGCTTGGAGAAACAGGAAGCAAACAAGGCCCCATTGCTTTTGGAGTATGGTTCTTCCACACTGTCAAGGGCAGAGTGGGATGGGCTTTTTATGTGGACAGATGCTAGAAAAAGTGCAGAAGTACAGAAAAAAACACCAGGGAACAATGCTCTATTCCAAGGAGGAATGGAGCAGAGAAAGAAAGGAGAGGCCCCCTTTGAAACAACAGAAAATAACATAGATTATAGCCTCAGAGCTTCCAGGGATCAAACTAGGAAAAAACTTCTTTATACGGGTTTAAATTTTCAGCAACTGCTGGGGAGAGAGGTAAGGTATCTTAGACATATCTATTCTGGGAAAATGCATAAGGTACTCAGTCAAAATTATGCACTGTTATTTTTATAATTAAATTTTGAAAGCTTTATTAATAATATATATATATGACTTTACTAATAATATATATATAATATATGACTCCAGTTATATTTAAGACAAATTAGAAAATATCTTGCAAACATTTCAAAGTATGTATAGAAGAGAACAAAATCTAGACTAATCTGTGGTAAAATGTATATACTCCTGTAATTATAAGTAGAAAGAGAAGTAAAAGTTATTCTATTTAGTCCTACTGAAATGAACACTAAGTACTATACTTATAAAAATCATAGGGTAATAGTTGCATAAAAATTACCTTTTATCCTGTGATAAAAACAAATTTTAGCAGTAATTGTGCAACAAATACTGGGGTGGGGGGTGTCAATGACAAATGTTCTGAGGACAAAGTGAGTAACTTCAGGCAAACCAGGATGGTGTTTGGGAAACAGGAAAGGCTTGGTAATTTTTTTTTTCTTCATATCTGGAACCAAGATTTTGATACCAGTGACAAATGGTACACTGACATACATCACGTGTCAAATCAGGCTCTAAAACCAACTCCAGTGCATACAGGCTGCCCTTCCAATGGTGCTTCTCCATGAAACTGCTATATCAAGGTGCTTTTGTTTGTGAAAGAACAAATTAACAGCCAAGTAGTTTTTACCTCACCAAAAATGTTTTTATCTTATCAAAAGTGAAGTAACTCCAGGTATTAAGTAAAAACAACAAAAGTATGCAGCATGAATTTTGGGTGTTTTTTTTTTTTTTTTTTCCTAAATACACATGTATACACAGGACAAAAGGACTGGAGAGTATAAAAAATTAATAGTGATTACTGCTGTATCAAGAGACTGTGGTTCATTTTACCTTTCTCTCAAGTAGTTTTATACATTCCTATTAGGGATCCCAGTAAATATTTTTCAAAATATAATTCAAGCAAAAAAGGAAGATATAACTGTGATGTAGAAATTTTAAAATCTAGTCATAATCAACTATCAATTTAAAAAAATCAAACACTTAAAAGTCATTTGAGGGGCTGCGGTTGTAGCTCAGTGGTAAAGCACTTGCCCAGCATGTGTAAGGCACTGGGTTCGATCCTCAGCACCATATAAAAATAAATAAATAAAATAAAGGTATTGTGTCTATTTATAACTAAAAAATATAAATAAAAATATTTTTTTTAAAAAAAGTCATTTGAGAAACTTTTGAACTCCTTTCTTTGGAATAGGTAAAAGTCCTGAACTGAAAACAGCACACCTATTTATGAAAAGATGGATTTCTTTAGAATTTTTTAAAGTTACTTTAGTTTGTCAACATCCCCTCATTGTATCACAAAGCAATAAATACAAAAGGATTTTGTACTGTCACACAGACTTGGCTGAGTAAATAACCACAGAACCCAAACTTTCCAGAGAGGAAGGTGGTGCCGAGTGGAGGGGGCACGGGTGGGAGCCAGGGAATCTAGAGGCTGACCCCAGCCCAGGAGAGGGAGAGAGTGGGACTCTTTTAAAACCGGCCCCTGAAGCACCTTGAAGCCTCAGTTTGTCTTACAGAGGCCAACAGTCATTAGCTGTGCCTTTTGCAGAGAACTGAACTAGAGAACAGCTGGGAGATATAAGACATAGTGAAAAAAGTACCATGCCGACCAGCAACAGCACCTTGCGGAGCTCTTGTTGTCTGTGTCAGAGTTTGGAAACAGTAAAACTGGCCCAGAGAAGAGGAGAGCTCCTCACAGGCTGCCATTTAAGCCTCTGATGACCATGTTTCACAGCAGGCGCCATACACTCCAGCATGTAGCTGCATTTTAATTTCCTAAAACCACAGGACATGAGTCTGCTTTCAAAAAGTGTCTGGGCTGTGACATTCAATACTGATAAAACTGTACAGTTTCTCTGTTGAAAGTTTCAAAGTCTCAACATATGGAAAGGATCCTTATTTTCTTCGAAGCACTATTCTCGACGATATTTACTGTGTTTTGTAAATAAATTCTAAACAATGACTGCCATGAGTAATGTAACTTACTAGGTCACAGCAAAAGAACATGCTATGTATTGGGCTCTCACCAGGGCATCATGTGTTCATGACAAAGAGCAATTTGAGACTTTAGTTCTTTGCCGTGAAGTGCTCATTAACACTTATTTTGGAATATAATTTAAAAATCTGTTAAATTGAGTAAATGTTTACTTGCACACCCACCCAGTGCATGGAAGTTATTCAGTCATACTCTCAACTTCATAAAACATGGAGAACTTGTGATCTTTTAAATCTCCAAGTATTATATAATAAAAGCAACCTTTAAAACAGATTAAAAAGAAAAGCGGGTAAAACTGTGTCCTAAATCTGGGAGTTAGAAACAAATTTAAGATCAGGATGCTGTTCAGTTGCAAGGAATTTGTAAACTTCACATATGCCTATGCAGTAATTCACCAAGATGGTCAGCACTTTCCCCATGGAGGATCTAGCTCCAACCTGACCTGGAGAAAAGCTGTGGGGGGCTTCTGTGGTTTGTGGGGGGTGGGAGAAAAGTGGGTTCATATATGCTCTTCTCTATAACACTATCACCTCTGGCTCTGACTCCAAAAATGATTGGAAATTGAATGCTTGTGAGCTATAGATCTGTGTGATCAACGAGGTGTATGTTTACTTAGAATAAACCATCCTATTCTGCTTAGTAATTTAAGGCATAGGAACTTAATAAAAACCTGGTTAAACTATAAAATATAAATATCTGGAAAGCCTGGAGTCAACCCCGATGCCTGGCACATGAGTCAGCAGAGCCCCAGGCCACTCCTCACCAGATCCAGATTGTAAGGTATCACACCATGGATTATGAGTGCTACTCTGGCTTTCATAACAGCTTTTCCAGGAGCATTTTTTTTTTGGGGGGGGGGTACGAAAAATACCAACTTTTGGGGAAAAAAACGCACACCTTAGAGCTGAAAGAAATCACTGCATTTCTTTCCTTGCCCCTTTTATGTTCCCTTTGATTCTGTCCATTTACCTCTTCCCCTTGGCCAGGCTTTGCATTTTTTTCCTTCCTTTTAAGATCATGGGTGGCTGGGACAAAAAAATGTGTTCTTAAGAAGTATGCCAGGCAACTCTGTGGTGGATTTATTAGGACTCAGAGCTCAATGAAGCACACATGGCACGTCAGCAATGTGGGGAGGACATGCTGTCGATGGAGGGCAATCCATTCCAAGAGTACCAACTCATACTGCTTAGCAGAATCACACTTGAGTGCCCTGGGCATCAGGAAGAGCCCATTTAAAACCGATAGCGGACTCAAGACTAGGAGGAGGTAAGCAGAATCACATATTTTCCCAGAAAGAAGGTACATAGCAAATGAGAGTAAATGCAGACAGAAGCCTGGGTACACATGGGGTGTAGTATTCTAACTTGTGTGACTGCCTCTGAAACAACACTGGTTGGAGTGACTCTCACATGCTGGTCTTAATTTAACCCTCATGATAGCTCAAAGGTAGGTCCTAGACATTAATATTAAGGGTCAGGAATCTGAGGCCAGGGAGATATTTTGTTTTCATGGTGCTAGGGAGGGAACTCAGGGCCTCACAGGTGCCAGGCAAAAGCTCTGCCACAAAGCCACACCCCGGCATTCAGGGAAGTTTCATGCCGTACACCAGGTGGTGGTAAAGACAGATCTGAACCTAGCCAGTCTAACTCCAGGGCCACATCTAGTACAGACTAACATCCCAGGGGAACAACGGGAAGCACACATGGCTGGGGCTGCACTAGGCAGGAAAAGAGGGGACAGGAAAGGAGACAAGAAGTCAAGAAAGTATTGTCACAAAGCCCCACAGCTTTTTTGCTACAGTGATACCATTCTACAGTTCCATCAGGCTAAGCAGTCAACATCTTCTCTATACTGTCCGCGTAATCAATCTAATGGTAAGCTTTCATGTACTGTGGTGGCTGCAAGAGAAATGGATAACGATGTCGACCCTCACAGCGTGCAAAAACTCATCCAGTGGAAAGCGAGGGCTGTCAGTGGCAAAAATCCCGTTAGCTTTCTGAATTTTTGCGGAACTGTGAGATGTCTGCCCCATCTCACACATGTGTGCACATGTACTCATATACACTCTTCAGTATGTAAAGCCACCTAATCTCTGGATAGAGCCACAGCCACGCACATGGAATGTGAAAAAGTCAACAACCCCCAGCTAAGGTCGGCCTCAGTGTACCTGCTTCAGGGTCCTGGTTGAAACGGCAGTACTTGGAGTTTTCCAGGGAAGGCAGGCACTGCTCGATGGGAATCCAAACATATGTCTCAGGACACAACAAATCAGAAGGCCTGTACTGACCCTGCAGGGAAGGGAAGAAAAATAGCACAGGCATTACTAACGGCCACCCCAGAGCAGCAGGAGAGGTCTGAATGGCAAAATCACAATCAACCGAGGGTCTCAGGGTAGAGCACTTGCCTAGCATGTGCAAGGCCCTGGGTCCCATCCCCAGTATCACAGGAGGGGAAAAAAGCAACCAGAAGCAGCTGCACTGTAGATGCCTCGACCCCTTGAGAACATGCACTTCCGCATCTCGAGCACACACCTGTGACTCTCAGCTCCCTGAGCTGTCTTTTGTGAGGTAGTGGACACTAGAGGACTGTATAGACATTTTCCAAAATGGAAGGAACTTCACTGTCCTTAACCACACATTTTTTAATTTGTAGACTCAGCTGATAATAATAATATTCATTCTGTTATAATGTATTAAAAATACTTATCAACATACTTCTATAAATAATCTAAACTAATACATATATAGTAAGAAATTTTTAAAACAATAGACATTTCAGGGAAACATCTATGATAATTCCATGAACTTTCTTCAAAAATTTTATTTTAGAAAAATAATTTGTATATTTATAACTCAATTATGTACCCTAAATCTAAAAACAAAACTATACAATACATGTTTGGGGAAAAATAATCATTCACTAATGGGTAATATGATAGTTAACAGAAAATGAAGCAAATTATGTGAAAGCATTCATTGAAAAATTTCAGAGATATCAACACTTTATGTTCTTTGAGCTTAAATAAAATTTCAAATGTCTCTTCTCTATTAAAATTCAAAATTCACATAATGATTAAAATCTAGAGTAGTGTTTTTCAAACTATTTTGCTGTAACTTACAGAAAGAAATACATTTTACATTACTTCTTAAACATATATTCAAGTATAAAACTAGAATAAAATGATTTCACACCCAATGCTTATCCATGTTACATTCTATTCTATTTTCATTTTTTTAAAAAATGATCCTTTGGAACCACTAAAAGTGCTCCCACAGCAGTAAAGATTGTGAAAATCGCCTCCGCAAAGCCTGACAGGCTGAAGGGCTCCACATCTCCAACAGCGAGCTGAGTCAGCCCAGAGGTGAGCACCACGCCCCACCACCACTCAGGGCAGTCAGAGGCTAAGCCAGCGGGAGGCTATCCACAGTAGAAGGTGAAACAAGGAATGAGAATAATAACATGGAGATCTGCCAAGCCACAGATAACCAAGGAACAGAAAAGAGCAGGTTGCTACGGCAATGGAAAGTGAGGCTAGGACCAGATTCTGGAGCCTCAAGTGTGCTTTGGACTAATTTCTTCTAGAAGAAATGGAAGGCTTGCTGGCTGACAGAGTAGGCTTTACTACTACATTTCAACAGAAGCAGGTGCAGGATGAAGACCAGAAATTGAGACTCCAGTCTTCGCTTTCCTGGGGTGCTCACCGCCTTGTTGATGCCTTCCCACCCAACAGCAGTTAAGAGCCACCTGAAAGGGTCAGTTCCAGGTGATCTACTCACCTGGTATACTCTTAGAACTCACAACAAGATTACTTAAAAATAAATGCATAATGAAAAAGTATAATAAAGCCAGACACTCCACTGCCTCTCCATCTTATCAAAAACAATCAATTCCATTCCCTTTTGTTATGGTTTGGATATGAGGCATCCCCCAAAATCTCATGGGTGAGAAAATGCAAGAAGGTTCAGGGGGGAATGACTGAGTTGTGAGAGTCTTAACCCAATCAGTGAATTAATCCCTTATGGGATTAAGTGAGTGGTAACTAGAGGCAGGTGGGGTGTAGCTGGAGGAAGTGGTTAATTGGGGGCATGGCTATGGGGTAACATTTTGTGTCTGGAGCTAGAGTCTCCCTTTCTGCTTCTTGATCACCATGGTGAGCTGCTTTCCTCTGCCACCCTCTCCCATCATGATGTTCAGCCTCACATCAAGCTCCGAGAAGTGGAGCCAGCCTTCTCTGGACTAAGACCTCTGAAACCGAGAGCCCTCAAATAAAATTTCCCTCCCCTACAGCTGTGTTGGTCAGATCTTTAGTCACAGCAGCGAAAAAGCTGACTAAAACACCTTTCTTACTGAAAGCAACTCCACTCTCCATTGATTCAGAAACAATTTTACTGGGGGGAAGGGACAGTATGAGGTGAAGCTCTCCATAAGATTAAATCTGAAAATATAGACAACAGGAGTTCTAAATCTTTCTTCTTTTCTGATTCAGATCATTTGAAAAGTCTAATGGGAAAAAAAAATGCTAAAAGGCTAAAGACATCAAACTTCTAGGTAAAAGAAAGGAGTAAATTTTTTTGACCATGCAATATACAAAGATTTTTTCAGAAGACGAGGAAAAAGAAAAAAAAAAAAACCTGATGAGTTAGACTTCATAAAAATTGCATAATATTCAAAGAAGTTATAAAGAAAAGAGTCAAGTTAAAGAAGGGAGAAAATTCAAAACAAACAGTAGACAACAGAGTCATACCCAGAACTAAGAATTTCAACCAATCAACTTTTTAAATTACTTAAAAACTTTGTCAAAGATATACAAATGCCTAACCAGCACATGAAAGATGTACAAATCAAAACTGTGACAAATTACGACTGCGGCTCTTACTAAAGTGACTAAAAATTTAAAAGATGGAATAATGAAGGTTTGGCAAGAATTTGGACTACCTAGAACATAGCTATTGCAGGTTTAAAACAGAAGCCATTTGATAAAATATAAATATTCATGAGTGTATCTAGGATAAATTCTCTGATTGGTAATTTGGTTAAAGAATTTTACTTTTATCAATGACAAATTATTTTACATACAAGGTGTGCCATTTTACATCACCACCAGCAATGTTATGTATCCACATCCTTACCAAGACTGTACACTTCCAAAACTTTTAATCTCTGCCAGTCTGAACAATGGCATTTCACTGGTTTTAATTTGCATTACATTCTTTCCCTAAATGCAAAGAATTTGCCATTCCCGGTTCCATAAAATTGGCCCATTGTGCTGTTAGATTGCTGATCTTTTTTAATTAACTGAAAAACAATCTTTACATAGTAAAGAAATTAACCCTTACTTTATAAAATTCATTTTACATATTCCCTAGTTTATATGTCTTTTTATACTATGTGTCATACTCTTTGCCACGTGGAAATTTGACATGTAGTCAATTTTATCATTTTTTAAAAATGGCTTCTGGGTTTTTGCACAATAATTAAAAAGGCTACACTTGTTTAGAGATTTTAAAAAATATACTAGAAAATAATTTTTCTAATATTTTTATGGTTTCATAATTTTACATTATATTTATGCTCCATCTGGAATTTATTTTGGTATAGGTTATAGGAAAAAGATCCAACCTAATTTCTTTCAGATGTTTCCTCAGTACCCTCACCATCGTTTTTTGAACAATCTTCATTTCCTTCCCTCACTTAAAATGCCTCTTTGAGAACTTGCTAAAATTTTGTATGTTGTGAAGTCTTTTCTGGACTTCAATCTAGTTATGTGCCAGTGCCACACAGTTTTATATAGTAAAGCTCTGTCTTATATTTTAATCTCTGGATACATCTAATTGCCTCTCATCACTCTTCCTTTGCAGAATATGCTGGCTCTTTTTGCTTAATTATTATAGGATTTCATATTTGGCCCACATGAGTAAAGAAACAGAAATAAAAATGGAATGGCTTCTTCTTCTTCTTTTTTTTTTTTTAAACCGGGAATTGAACCCAGGGGTGTTTAACCACTGAGTCACATCCGCAGCCCTTTTAAATATTTTATTTAGAAACAGGATCTCACTAAGTTGCTTGGGGCCTTCCTAAGTTGCTAAGGTTGGCTTTGAACTTGCAATCCTCCTGCCTCAGCCTCCTGAACCTCTGGGATTAAGACATGTGCCACTGCCCTGGCTGGAATGGCATTCTTGATATTATAATGACAGTATACAAAATACAATACCAAGAACATCTAGTGAAAAAAAAAAAAAGTGTATCATCTTAAGTTAAAAAAAAAAACGAAGAAACCCCAAAATTGTACAAATGATACCATTTTCTAACTCAAGGTAGGAGTAAATGCTAACTGGCTAACACATGGCAAATATTAGAGGTGGTGGCGGTCAGGCAGGCCTAAACTTAGGAGTCCTGCAGGTTGAAACAGACCCAGTTTCCCTGTAAACATACTCCATGCAGATATGTGGATTCAACAACAGTCACAGGATTTACTGTCAATAGTACTGACAATAAATAATAGCAATGAGTACTCAATGAATCCTCACTATTGACAGGCACTAGGTGCTGGTCAGAAAAAGATGGATCAATGCATGCCTCTGGAAAATTCTCAGTCCAATGAAGGGACAGGACTGTGCCAAGAGGAAGCATAAACAGGAATGTGCAGAGTATGGCGCGTGCCACAATTCAAAGCTCATGTCCTCTGAAGGCAATGTTAGCTCACACAACGAGCAAGACACTGGCTTATCTCACTAAAAGATCATAAATGATAATCATAAATGATAATCATAAATCATTCTGACTTCTGCTCAAGTGATTTCAAATTTTTCGTTAGGCTAAAACATTATTTTCTGCCAAAGTACAAGTTCATTTCAGTACTTCAACTATTTTCCCAAGCCATTAAAGATGCAGAAATTCATAAACTGAACTACTTTAAAATGTATGCTTTCTAAATCAAGCTGACTGAGGAGTTAAAGGCACAAGTAGAAAGTGCAGGGGTCTGAAAGCTGCCCTGCTCTGTGTGCTGTAGGCAGATAAGAAATGTCTGTAGGAAGAATGTAATTACCTGTGGATTTGGACATACTTTCCTTTGGTAAGAAAGAAAAATATTTAATCAACCTCTAAGAACATTCATTCAAATTGGAACAGCGAGGTAAAAGATTCTTTCCTACAGTGGTAGCTTTTTGTAAATAAAAATCTAAGTTACCACAGACTTCTGAAGTACTCAAAATTCTGAAAACATGACTGGTCCAACAGGGCTTACTTCCAACTGCGTAGGGAGTTCTTTCAATGTGATGTACAACTTAGAAGATCAGTTCTAGACATCCTCAGAGCCTCCTCACCGCCCACCCCCCAACAAGAACAAAGTGGGCCTTACTAAGAAGGGCACCTTGGGCAGGTACCATTAAGGGCAGCCTAGTTCAAGATATGTTGCCTGGGCTGGGGATGTGGCTCAAGCGGTAGCGCGCTCGCCTGGCATGCGTGCGGCCGGGGTTCGATCCTCAGCACCACATACCAACAAAGATGTTGTGTCCGCCGAGAACTAAAAAAAATAAATATTAAAAATTCTCTCTCTCTCTCTCTCTCTCTCTCTCTCTCTCTCTCTCTCTCTCTCTCTCTCTCTCTCCTCTCTCACTCACTCTCTCTCTAAAAAAAAAAAAGATATGTTGCCTGCAAAGTTAAGAGTTAGTTTTAAAAAGTCCTGAAAATAGAAGACAGAACGCCTAATTTTCATTAGTATTTTAAAAAATCGGTAAGAAACAGCCGCACAATTCAAAGCCCTCAAAGGGAACTAACTGGAGCAAATCCTGTGATTTATAACTTCACCAATAATAAAGAAAACAAACTGACAAAGTGCCTCTATATTATGAGTTGCCAAAGAAGAGTTAATGTTCTACTCAAAGTATGGCTATAGGACCCAATGGCTTCCTCTCTAATGAAAATCACTTACACTATTTGTACTTACACTACATCTCCCCACTAAGAAAAAATTTAAATATGGTTACATAATATCTCAATCAATTTTGCTAAGTTGCACAGAATAAAAGTCTAGGAAATGCCAAAGTTAAATCTAAAACATTGAAAGAAAAAAGCCCAAAGCCCTAGCTGAACAAATTTCCTGCTCTGTTTCTATTAGAAAAGACTGTGTATCCCGGAAAAGGAGATGGTACAATTTTGGTTTTGGTCAATGGAATGAACAAAGACATTCTTCTCACTTGCATGCTTCAGACCATAATTTGAAAAGCATTACCATATTGATTTAATTTTCTACTCTATAAAAAAAATCACAAAATAAATTATGTGGAAAATATCTTACTTTAGCAAAACACAATAGTCTGAATTCAGTCTAAAAACTACATTCATTTTGATAGCCAGACACTAAAAACATCTATCACATCTTATAGAATAACAATAAATACAAGTATCTAAAGAGTTTGTAGAGGATGTATGTACATGGAAAGATTTGATTTCAAAATCAGTAATAATTTCAGCAAAGATACTTTAATGAACATCTTTTACTTCTAATGAAAACAAAGCAAACAACACTTAGAGATTTTCCCCAGTTACAATGTATCTAGTTAAAAATATGAATTTTTCAACAGCAAAATTATATTAATGATGTGGAGAAAAAATAAAAAATGGTTCTAGCAAACCCTGGCAGTCAATTTTTTTTGCAATGATTTTTATGATGTATTTCCTATACCGTAAAAGTCATTTTTAAAGTACACATTTCAGTCTTTCATTATATTTCAAGGCTGTGCCACCATCATCACTACATAATTACATAACACATTCATCAGTCCCCAAAAGCAACCCCACACTCATCCCCAAGTCACTCCCCATTCTAAGGGCCCTTGCTCTATTAGCAATCTGTTTCAAAATGGAGTATCTCCTCAAATTGCCATGCTTCCTATTTGAGTCCAAGTAAAGAATAAAGACAGGACACAGCCTATAAGACCCCAGGTGACACAGGCCCACGTCACCTTTCTGGCCTAGTTTCCTATGACTTCCCCCTTCTCTGCCATGCCACCTTGGCCCCCACACCGGCTTCCTGCATCTCCTGGAATAAGCCATGCCAGTTCCCACCTCAGGGCTTCTCCAGGCTGCTCTCTTCTGGTCTTAGAGGTATCCCCTAACACTGTCATCTACTTAAGTTTTCCTCAGTCACATTCTCAGGGAAACCACCTATCCTCCCTATTTTTCTTCCACAGAGCTTATCAACTTTGAGTGTTTTTTAGTTCCCTGTTCATTTACATCTATATGAGACTCTTGTTAAAATGCAGGTAGGAGTTTGCTTACTAACGTGTTCCAAAACCTGCTTAGTAAATAACTGGGAGAATGGGCAGGGAGCTGGCACTGCTCTCCACCTGCGCCCTTTCTCCCTCCTCTCCCCAAACACAGCAATGTTACTGTGTATCTCCTGCCTTGCACCAATCCATCCATCTGCAGTTGCCACACTCGTATCAGTGGTACAGCTCCCTATTGCTATTGTGTGAGCAGTTCTCAACCCTTGGGAATTATCACCAAATGCTAAAACTGCAAGTACATTATTATGAGAGGGTCTACAAGAGTTGCTGAAATTAAAAAGGGATTTTCATACTCAAGATGATTAGAAATGAGCTACTTGTGTCCATTTAATTCTCTTTTCCCCCCACAAAGCTGAAAACATTTTTTTCCCCCCACTGGCATATGTTCTCAAAAGGAGCACAGCCATTCAGGTTACATTTCACTAAAAAAAACAACTTGAGAAATGTCCTCTTCTGTTGGCAGAGCTGAGCAGTACCATCTTGGTTGGTAATCCTTAACAATGATGATTTCTCCCTGTGTTTGTTAAGAACCCAGTCCTCCTAATAATTCTTTGTATCATAGGAATTACATCCTGTAATAAGGGAGGAATGAAAACAGATGTTATTTCTATTGTGTGGATAAAACAATATCATTCATAGCAGTGATGAATTCTAAACTTCTGATTCCCTTTCTCACACCATATCTAAATCAAAAAATACTATTATTTAAAGTACTTGCATAATAAATTCGAAAAAATTCTAAGAAATCACTGCTTAGTTAGACATGCACTGGGACTGTGCCTGGCATCTAGGATCAGTGCATGAAATGGCCTTGGGAGGTGCTCACCATCAGTCAGGGTCCAGAAGGGGGTAATGGTGCCCTGGTAGTTTCCACAGCCACAGGAGAATTCAGACGACTGCACAAAGTGCTGGGGAGGTGACAAGAACAAGAGGACCAAACCCAAGCTGCTATGGAACTCAAAGGTCAAAGAATCATCTTCTTCTGTAACAGCAGTAAAGGTCCCTCTGCAATGCACTGCCAAGGCTGAGCAGCATTGTGTTTGGGAAAAACAGGCACCAACACCAAGTGCTGGTGCAAGACCCCACAGCTGTCTCCCTTCTGAGCTCCCAAATCATGCCATCAAAACTTCATCAAACAGGAGATGAAAAGGCAAATGACAGTGTCATCTTTACAGCTAGTATGTGGTCCAGCATCTACACAGCTTTGGGAGGCTTCATGTGGCCCCGCGGCTTCACAGTTTGGGGGGGCTTCAATGACACGTTATCTTCAGCTTTATATTCAAAATGTTAATGTCAGATGAGTTCTAAAGAGTAACTCTATCTTCTCCCTGAACAAATGCCAATTTCCATAAATTCAAACTTATTACCAGTTAAGTATTTTTCCTCTTAATACAGAATGATATATTTGAAGTAATTCACGAAATGATTCATCTATAATCGGTATTATCTGGAGAAATATTATGGAACCCAAGGTTTTTAAAATGCACTGTGGTTCCTCTTATCTTCTTAAATCTCCTGTCTTACTAGATTTCCATCAGAGTGCTTCTTACAGCTGAATGTACAACTGGTCAGAAATAAAAGATTTACTATTTACATTATAAAGGAAAACACCCTAGAAAAATCCTGAAAAAAAAAACCACTGAAATGACTAACCATCCACTCTTTGATTACAGTAAATCCAGAAGTACATTATTTTAATCTTTAAAGGGCTTTCACATCTTTTAAGTCATTTTTTTTTCCTTTTTTGGCCATGATAAATATGAAGAAACATGTGAACCCTATGTATTCAGGACTACATGCGTTTGCTGGGCTGAGAAGAATTCCCTTTGAATATTACATTTTTCTTTGTATAAGTTTAAACATCACAAATTAGAAGTTATTTCTTTAATTAAAGTATTTGAGACTGTTATTTTTTTCTCAAAAAAAAAAAATCCGAGAAAAGTAAAGAAATGCTTTCATATGATATTCACCCAAGTTAGCATTCTTGGCTATTAATTGGAAACATCTGGAGATGGGCTTGGCAGATTGCAATAAAACTGAAGTTACCAATTCACACCCTGCCATTTTGAGGGTATTTTGTTTTTACAGTTTTCAAATCAAAACCAAACGGACTTTCCTTTGAACTCTGGTCCTGAACCAAAGATCTTTATGAGATTTCACTCTCAAGAATACTTTATAAATATTTTGTAAAACAGGAATGTTTTCATGAGTATTTGAAACGAGGTAAACCTGCAAGTTGTTTTAGAAGTTCAAGTCAAATTAAAATGTGAGTACACCAAAACGACAAAATTATTTCAACATACATACACCCACCTCTCCACAGAGAATACCATAAGCAGGGAACAAAAAAGAGATTAACTAGACATTTAAGTCTTGTGTCAGGCAAAGTTGATATCAGTGTTGCTTCCCACAATAAAAATACTGATTTTACTAAAACCGACTGCTTAAAGAGAAGCTCTCACACGACCTAAAGGAAAATAGTTCAAAATAATCCATTAAAGTGGGCTGCGGCCCCAGAGAAAGTCAGAGTAAGGGCTTATTAGATCCAGTCCTTTCCTTGAAAGACAACACCAGTGGAATCCCATCCGCGGAGTGCGAGGCAGACCCCTTGCTCCTGATTTCATTACGTAAACAGAGACTGACTTTATCCGTCCCCAAGAGAGCGCTTCAGAAGTAACTCTAGCTGCTCTGTTTTCAAAAACTGTGTTTGGGTTGTGCCACGCTCAGCTGGTGAGGTGAGCCGAGACCAGTCAAGACAAAGGGCCTAAACATCTGAATCCATTTGCGTTCCCCAAACTCTGAACACCAACAGATGTCCTCCATGTGCGCCACGCTAAGCTTTGAAAATTTAAAAATACATATTTTCTCCACTGACAAACAGAAAGTGATGGTATTCTGTGTTTCTTTAATTAAAATCCAAGGGTTCTCAAAGGCTCCAGGACTTACTTTAAAGCTTCTTTAAGACTGAGCTATTTATTTTACTATTGGCAAATAATGGAGAATAAAGATTCTAATTCAGTTTTAATCACAATCTTTGCTTTTATTTTGGAAACCCTGAGTTAATCTTTTTTTCTTCTAGAAAACACAAAGAAAGCTTGTGAAGAAAAGATTCAGGGAGTCAACTTACAGCCCAAATTTAATTTCAAACTGAAGGGTCATAAGTTGAAAGGATGAAAAACACTAGAATGAAAGACGAAGGCAGAGGAAATAATACACAGAGAAAAAGGAAACCCAAGCTGCCTCAGTTTCTGTTGGAGAGTGCACATGCACATGCACATGGATAGTCATACACGTGTACATATGGATGTGATGTTCACTATGTTGATGAGAAGGTTCAGTTTGGGTGTTTGTTTTTTCAGCCTATAGTTTAGAAAATAGCACTGAGAGGCCTTGGTTCTGCCACTACCTGAATGGAGGCCACCTGCACCTGGAGGACAGTGAGGGGCTGGTTCCAACCTTGATGCTGGAATCCATCTCCCATTGCCACCAGACTGAGCTGATGGATGCTACTGAAACCGTTTACTGGCTCTGCAGTATCTACTGTCTACCCAGGAGGATCTCTTTCTAAAGTAAAAATATTTCATAGGCTTTAAATGATGTGGTTGTAATTTTAGGTATAGCTGATAAAAAATTACACAAGAAAAAAAGACACTCCACATCCAATAATGTTTTTAAATGAATCTGGAAGTTATCAATCACAATCGAACCCACGTGTCTGTAAGGCAACATGGGTGCGGATACCTTGTGACACTCCCTAGTTTAGCAGCACCAGGGATGTGCCTGACTATCAAGACCCACTTTCAGTCTAGCTCCTCATCTCCCACACTCTCACCCCAGGGCACGCGGCTGCCCTCCCCATGGGCATGATGGAGCCTAAGACTGCCTGCTCCTCCTCCACACCAAGGCCTCCATGCCCCGGCTTCTCCTGGCCACAGTGCTCCTGTCCTGGGCTCCACGGGCCATGCTGCCATTCCTGCATTCCACACGTCAATGCCAAACACGCATAGTCTGCCCGGCCCCTGGTGAACAGCAACACAGGCTGTTTCAGATAACCTTCTTGTCTAAAAGGGGAGGCAAGCTTTAAGGATATAATGGCAGAAACATTACTACACAGGATGGCAAATGCTGCAGAGGAAGCACATGGGTATAACAGAGAGCCCTAATCTGCCAGGGAGGGTCGGGCTCACACTCTGGGAGATTCCATCTGCATCTCCACAGAAGCCTCCTACAGAACTCGGCACAGTCCACAGGAGTTGTCCGTGTACATGTGGCACTTCTCCTACCCCAGATCAGCCCTTCCTCCAAATCCCAAATCAGAGTTTCCAAGGAGTGTTCCTTTCATTCCTTGTGCCCGGATTCCTTGTACGGGCTGAATTCTAAAACACTAAATATTTATTGAACTAAGCGGAGTTGTGTCAAATTATATTTCTTAAGAAAAGTAGAAAAGAATCCTAAAACCATATGGACTTCATATATATTAGTACTCAGTTTCATGTTAAAATTTTAAAAAGGAGGCAAGGTGAGACAAAACTTAAGTGACCCGATTGAGGCTGATTACTGCTAACAGCAAGATTAGAACTTCAATCTTTTTTGGTTAAAACTCCCCACCCCCCAAATAAGCCTAAGTATGAAGACCTTAATTGTGTCGGCACTGTCCCATGATCCTGCTTAGGAGCTATGCCTGATTAGAATCATTTAGGCCCTGCTCCTCAGAAACATAATCTTGATTTTACTTTTTAGCATTCTTTTTAAAATTGACACGCCCTGAATCAAACAAACTCTAAAAAATAGTTCCCAACAAATATACAGCTTTAATAAAGTCGGTCAGTGATCTCTAACTGATCACATCACCAACTGGAGCTGTTATTTTTCCCAGAATACAGAAACAGTAAACATTTTTCAATGCCTGAAAACCTTAATCGTAAAGGTCTGTTTAATTACACCCCTGAGGAAAATAAGAAGTTAGCCATAACCGCAGATTTTTCCCAAGGGTATGAGCATTGGTAATCAATCCTTTTTTCTGCCTGATGGAAAATTCATCACAAATGGCTTACACACCTCAAGTGTAAGGGTAACCTCTTCTCCCTGGACTGTGCAGCAGCGGGGGTCCGGGTGGGATTTGCGTCCTGTCCCCCTGGATGGCAGCCCTGTTCTGCATTTCTTGAAGGAAGGACCTAGTACAAAGCTAAAGCAGCAGCGCCTGAGGAGTACCCACACCTCAGCAAGCTCCAGATACCTAACAGGTTACCTCCTCCCCTCCTGAATGATCAATTAGCTGTGACCACTTTTAACTTAAACAGTCATTCAAAGGGTGAGCAAATCCAGTCCATTTCACAGAATTTCAGTGAAAGTGTTGTGAAAAATGCCTGCTGCTACCACCTCCAAAGAATCCAACAACTCTGGGGCACATGGATTCTTCGTTCCTTCTAAGACATCCGGTTATAAACATCATAAGTTGTCCAAACTCATTTAATCATGCTGCTGGCAAAGTTAGTAATAAAGATCCTCAAGATTAAAGGAATTATTAACATAAATCTTATAACTATGTCCCTCTTTAACTATTGGCCTATTATAAAACCATATCTGCCTCAAATACACACACAAATCTTTAAGATGTAAGGATTTCTAATATTTTCACACATGGATTGAAAATATTACTTAGGATTTATTTTAAAAGGTTTATATGAAGGGAAAGTTTTCAGTGACTATGTCATTCAAGTTCTTCTATAATGTCACCTATCTTGGACTCCACACAAAACATGCCATTTCCCAACAATTTGAAAGAGCCAATCACCATCTTTCCATCCAGTAACATTTTGGAGAAATCAAGAGAGTATATTATCAGTTTACCATATCAAAACTTTCTAGAACCTGCATAAATTAAACAGAAACTGAAAACTACAACTTCCAGTTGGGGGAAAGTATAATTCAGAGAAGTTACTATTATGGAGCCTAAAATCAGGGCATTAGCCAACGGGATGATTATGGTTTGGGGCTAGAAAAGTTTGGAGCATTGAGAGTGTTTAGAAGCTGCTGACCCACACGCCCAGGAACACGGCAGCTAGGTAACTCCAGGTGGTACACAGCACACAATCTGAAAGCATTTTTTGGTATGATTATGAGCTCACAGATCTGAAGGTGTTTAATGTGTTTGAATCCACTACAGTTATTATCATTTTTGATGCTCAAATTGTCCACATTCTAACCAGTGGGAGCCAATTTAAGTTGTCTCCTGAGTGCTTCCAACACATCCTACTAGTTTATGATCACTTCCCTGCTTCTCTTTATCTTCACAGAGACATTTATTAAAGGCGTTTCAACCATCCTCAAGATTCACTGTGCGCTTGTGAGTGGCAGTTGAAGATGTACCGCTGCATAAGCCAGGCTTCCATCCAGTCATTGACTTTAGTCTTGGGGAACGATAGGACCTGTGAACATCTGCATCTCCTCTTTCTGCAGTCACAGCATGAAGCACCTACATCAGGACTACAAAGAGTTACACGAGATAGAAATAAAACCTAGGCTTTCTACTGCTCTTTTATACAACATCCAGCCTTAACAAAAGAGCACATAAAAGTCATCTAAAAACCAGAATAAATCAGATGTAGTGGAAACGTAAATCTGAATAAAAGAACCAAATTAATGTTTAGTTTTCTCTTTCTATAACACTGAAGTTAAATTTTTTTAGTAAACATAATATGTAATTAAGTAATTTTAGTTTTAATAAAAATAACAAGCCAACAGTTCTCAGCATAACACTAAATTATTGACCTGTGCTACCACATCAGTCTTTATAATGACCCTACAAGGACTGGTGATTACTGTTTCCATTTCACAAAGACATGGAGGCTTATAAACACCTAAAATAAGAAATCAGATTTGAATTTGGCTCTTCCATCTTTGGGAGCTACATCTTCACTCTGCTTTCTTCTGATAAAAAGCTAATTAAAATGTTTGAATTCGATAGGCAAAAGTATTTATAGTCCAGTTTTCAACAGCTTTTTATTAAGAGAGTGTATACACAAAAATGCATAAGATTTACATTTTAAACATTTACAATCTAAAAATTCTAGTGTTCAGAAGAAACTGAAAAAGATAAGATTGTGGCACTGAGTAAAATGCTGTGGGCACCAAAACATTCAGTCTCAAGTAGTGTCCCCAGATGACCAGCTGCACAGGGACACCAGCAGCGGCACCACAAAGGATGGGGAAGAGACCACCTGACCCCAGAGAACAAACTCCACATCACCGACAGTGTGGCACCCTGACACCAGGACTCTGGGCATGATGTCCTGAGACTGACGTAGAAGCACCTACACAGCACTCCTGACAAAGATGATGAATCTTCAAAAATGTCCATGGTATGAAAACATAAAAACAAAATTACAGTTCTAGATTTAGTGATCTTTTTTAAAAATAAGTGAAATACATAATTCTTGACCAGATTCACGGTCGGGGGAGACATTATTGGGAAAACTAGGAAATTTGAACATGGACTGTCTATTTGGTTGTACTACTGTAAAAATATTAAATTCCTTGAGAGTGATCATGGTATTATAGTTAAGTATGAGAACATCCTTGTTCCATGCTGAAGTACAAGGCGTGACATGTTAGGATATCCGAAACACTTTCAAATAGGTTAGCAGGAAACACACATAAATTCTCTTACGCAATATAAACAAAGATAAAGCAAAGGTGGCAAATGCTTGTAACTGATGGCCTTGGATGCAGGTATGTAAGGTGTCCACTATTCTATTCTATCAACTTTCTTGTGGATTTGAAAATTTCAAAATCTGGGGGGAGACCAGTTCCAGGAAATACATACTTCTCTCTCTGCCCCCAGCACACATTTGTGTTCCTTTTTTTTTCTAGACATTAATTTGACACATTTGATATAGCAAGATCTTTTTCAAATGTTTATCCACTTTAAGAGCTGCTTGAAGACAGCGTCTATGTCCAAGTCATCAGCACCAGGATCCCAAAAAGCCTCAAATAGAGCAGGCCTCTATTTGATTTCACAAGATACCATTACATAGATGACAATAAATGGCTTTTAATAACACTTCAATGCACTTACAATAGAAGTATTTCCTGGTTGACAAAACCACATAATTCTTAAAATCTAGAACAATTTTAAACTGGTCATGTATCTGAAAAGTTACAGTAAAAAAAGAAAGGAAGAATTACGAAAGGTCATTAATCACCATATGTTTAGTTGGTAGACCACCATGGAATACCTTATGTTTTATTATTTCAAATGGCATAAATTTAATTTATATAGGTAAGAGTCCATTTTATAATTGTATCCCAAGTTAGTAATACACGGTCTAGAGACACCCAGGTAATTTGATCTTTGAACTTCACATACAAATTATCCATATAGTTGGATTTTGTGACTGTGAGAGAAAGGCAGGGAGGTACTGGATAATGCAGATGATAAAGACATTAATTTAGACTAGCAATAGGCTGGATCAGCAGGGGGGTAAGCCAAGAGTAGCTTAGTGGCACTCTGTGGAGTAGGGGTCAACAAACCATGGCCCCTGGGCTAAATTTGGTCTGTTGCTTGTTTATGTAAGAACTACAACCTAAGACTGGCTCTTATATTCTTTAATAGTTGAAAATAAATCAAAAGAATATTTTGTGCCATGAAAATCATGACATTAAGATTGAAAGTCCATAAAGTTTCACACAGTCATGCCTGTTTGTTTACATACTGTCTATGGCTGCTTTTGACACAATGGGACCATGAGGCCTGCAAAACCTAGACTATCGACTGTCTGATCCTTTACGGGGAAAACCCTGCTGACCCTACTGAGTACCAGGGAGAAAAGTTTCCATTTCCAGAAACGATGGGGACACCTGGGGATCTGTTCATCTTGTGACATTCATGAAGATCTATACTTTTATATACTTTTCTAAATGTACAGTGAGTGTGTCTTGAGAAAAAGTTTTTAAAGACCCTATTATCAGGGCTGGGTCTGTAGATCAGGAGCAGAGCTCTTGCCTGGCATGTATGAGGCACTGGGTCCGATCCTCAGCACCACATAAAAATATATAAATAAAATAAAGGTATTGTGTCCATCTACAACTAAAAAAAATTTTTTTAACATCTACTATTGCTAATTTAAAGATTTACAAAGGAGATAAATCTGATACTATTTCTCTAATTAACATTGAAAACTGATATTTTTATAGCTGTTGTCAGAATCAGGGTTTGACTTGGTGGAGTCCAGACTATGGATTGCCAGGGGCAGAATGCCCACATCAACCTAGGCAGGTCATTAGAGAAGGCTCCTGAAAGCAAGTGAAAGCAGGTCAGGCAAGCAGATGCCAACAGCAGGTTCCAACTCAAGCAACAGGAGCACAGCACAGATTCCAAAGCAAGACTCTAGCATTGAGGAGGACTAGAGGAGCGAGGCAAATTAACACCACTTGTAATTTAACGCTGATGGGGCAACTATAGAAATGTGCAAGCACAAAGCCATCTATGGTGTGTGGATCCCAAGAGGACACGAAAGCCTAAGGCATGCATGCTAGCAGGCCAAACTGACTTGGGAGACATGTTGAATCACAACTTGCTTATCTTCAACTATTAAATTCTTCACAGCAAATGTCAGCTTTATCTAAACTGAACTGGGAGAGTAGAGGCGACTAACTGAAAATGCCCAACACAGAATGTGTGTGAACACTCATACAGACACACACACACCTTAATCAGGCTTGCACTAACCGTACATTAGTTGGCTAATCTTTGATTCAGAACCAAGGCTTTTCTCTTAAGGTCGCACCACTGTGACTTTTAGTTACTGGTTCTTTAAAGTGTACGGAGAACCGAAACACTTAGAAAAGTGAAGAATCTTAAGGGCTGGGTGAGCATAGATCAGTGGTTGGGCTCTTCCCTCCATGTGCAAGGTCCTGTGCTCTATCCCCGATACCTCAAACAATAACAACAAACAAGAAGTATAGAATCTTTCCAGATTCTTATAGATTTTTTTTAACCCAAACTCTTCTAGTTCTCAACTAATTCAACAAATTCACAACTAATTCAACAATTATTTTTTTATGACTCATCTTTGGGTTTTTCCAAGGCATTCAAATTAATTTTAATGCAAATAACATTTTAAAATCAGTTGGTATTTAAAAAATGATGAAAACACACATGCAGATGTGCTAACATGTCACCCACCAGTCACCAGAACTGAGTACTCTGAGAGCCATGAGCACCACTGGGTGAGTTACAAAGGGAATGGAAGCATCAGCAGACAAACTGAATACAGAGGGCTCAGAATCAAGACCAGGGGCAGGGAGCAGCAAAGCAGAGCCCCGGCTGCAAACCAGGAGGAAGCCCATCTGCCACAACACAGCTATACAAGGTTCTTGTGTTTGGGGCACAGCTGACAAGATGCATCTGCAAGGGACTAAGGGACCCTAAAGGGACTGAAAAAAACACAGTAGAATCAAGTCAGGACAAAGTTACTGCTATGCTGGATGCCTAAGGGAGAACAACATTGAAAAGGGGGGAAAAAAGAACAAAAATGGCAAAGACTATTATCTATTTCAAGTCACTTGAGGGAATCCTCCTTTCGCTTACCTCTAAGGCAAGTTAGAGTAGAGCAGAACCTTACTTCCCTTAATACAAAGGCTGACATCACTGAGTTATTCAATTTCCCTTACAATGCTCTTGAAAACTTGCAAGGTAAGTTTGGGAAGTGCTGAAAGAACAAAAGCAATCTTTTATTGTTTCAACCCAAAATTTAAATAGGCACCAGAGATCAGCACTACTGGCTCCTAAAAGTAGAATAAAATATATCAGTATCTAAATAAACCCCAAAGTTATAGAAACAGAGAGACACACTTACGTTTTATCAGTTTATAAAAGAACTTAAAGGCAGTCAAGTTAAGTGAATTTTTAGTGTAAAAATTTTAAGAGACATATTAAAAATGAAAGTCAACTAGTTTAATTTTTCCAAAGCAGGAAGTATCCTTTGTTATATTCCTGTCTGTGTTTTACCAGTTTAATTTGAAGCAGCTTCAATTACGATATTTTCCTCTAGGCTCCTTGGGGAAAATGTCCCAAATGAACAGATACACAGTAAAAATGGGTTCCTGACATTTAATATGAACATTTAATATTAATATGACATTTTATATTAACTGGAAAAGGGTTAATTCTGTGTTAATGTCTCCAAAATAAATATAGAAAAAAATATTTTTCATACTGTTTTCAACAACAAAATGAAAAAAAATTTAATTGTGGCACCTTATAATATCAGGACACTTAGCCACTTAAAATAATTGTTTATGTAAATGACTTAAAAAATCATTCATGATATAGAAAGAAAGAAAAGAAAACCTTAAGTTATACATATTTACAATGCCTAAGGAATACAGAAAAAAGGTCTGCAGTGCCTTGCCCTGATGAAGACAGTTACAGACAACTCTTAACATTCCATTCTCTTCTCCACAAAAGAAATTATTCTTCATATAAAATTTTTAAAAAAGAACAAGTTGGGGAAAGGCAAATAGGAAAAGGGGAACAATAATTTCAAGCAAGGTGATTCTGCACTTGTACAAGTTATTTCACTCAATCAATTTTAATAATTCTTACAACTTCAGAAATGATACAATGTCAAACAGTAAAGGAGACTTCAGATGTTCTTTCAAGAACATTCATATACTTTCCTTGTGAAGATGTGCTGTGTCTGCTGCTCAAGCTGGTACACAACACAACAGTCCTGGTCCACCCATTGGAGCTACTCATCCAGAACATCATCCTTTCTTTCAAGTGGGAAACAGAAAACACACAAACCCATAATCACTGATATATGTACATACATGGGTTAGTGTGCATGCCTATGGAACCTCCTAGAAGGAATAAATATGCTCTGCATCCAAATCTTCATCTCTCAACACCATTATCCAATAAAAAGAGCCAGGACTGCCTGGAGAAGTGGAGGGTTCTAGGGCTGAGGCAGGGAAAATACAAGATAAACCTAGGCTATCTTGTAGCACCAGAAGGTAAGAAGTGTTCAGACAACAAAAGGACAGGCATGGCAGAAAGACACAGCGCCATCATGGGCAAAGCTGAAGTAATTTGAGCAAATAAACAGCCCCATAGTGGACTATAACCCAAAGTGTATGAGAAATACCATGCATCCATACCAACATAACACAAATGACTGAATGAAGAAATGGAGATGGGAGCAATCTTACTTATATAAGAATTATATTAAACATATGCTAGAAAGTCTCCCCTCTAAGAGGTGGAGCTAATCCCCCGAGCTTTTAGTGTGAGCCAGACTGAATGATTTTCTTTCAAAGAAAAGAATATGGAAAGGGGACAACAGTAACCTGGTGGTGGAAAAACCTGGTGTGGACACCCTTAATCTTTCAGAGGAACACCACCAGCTGTATCACAGACTACCGCTGACAGGATGCCACAAGAAGGGTGCTTCATCTCTAAGATACTGTTTCCCAAAGCCCATAAATGGTACTCGAGACATGAGACAGACAACCCCATACTAGAGGACATTCTACAGGAGATCTGGCCCGTATACTATCAAGACTGTCAACTTCAAAAAACAAAACAAAGGGGAGGAAGGGGAAGGGGGCGGGCAGGGGGTTAGAGAAGATGGTGGACATCATTACCCTAAGTACATGTATGAAGACACAAATGGTGTGACTCTACTTTGTGTAAAATCAGAGAAATGAAAAATTGTGCTCTATATGTATACTATGAATTATAGTGCATTCTGCTGTCATGTATTACAAATTAGAATATTTTTTAAAGTACATTCTAAAATAGCATTAAAATATATAAACCAGTTTAAAAAAATCAAAACAAAAAAAATATTGAGAAACTGTCACAGACCAAAGGAGACCGGGAAAACAGGACAACTAAAAATGATGTGGTATCTTTACTTGGATGCTGGACAGAGACAGGACATTAATGAAAAAGCTGGTGAAATCTGAATGAGTCTGGAATATAGTTAACAGACATGTACCAATATATTTCTCAGATTTTGACAAATGTATTATAAGATAATGCCAGAAGCAGCTGAAATTCTCTGTACTATCTAACTTTTCTGTTATTCCAAATAAAGTTCTTTTAAATAATTCAACTGCACTGTCTTATCAAAGTATCAAATTAAAATAACTTTTATATCAATAAATTAAGAAATGTCATATGGGTTGGCCTAAGACTCCTGGATTCTTATGCATGCTTTATGATGTGTGTAATTGCAGTGTCCCGAGGCTTCCCCTGATCCTGATATGAGGCCATGAGAAGAGCACCTCGGCCCTACTGGACTGTTACCAAAAGGTCATAAAGCACTGAAAAGCTGACTACCACACACACTGCAACCCAGTACGGAAACCAGAGGCTCACAGCACCCACAGGATCTGCAAAACAGACAGAAGACAATAAAAAGTACAAGAAAAATAATATTAACAAAGAAATGGACAGGTCCTCGCTCTCCTAAGACTCCCTCTACATATTTACGATTCCTGGGCTAATCAAGGTAGCCACACAGAACTTAAACTCTTCTCACCTCAAAATGCAGAGAAGTACAGTCAGTTAGTGTAAATAAATTATATATTTCTGATTTTTGTATTTTATTATTTTAGTCCCTAAGAAAATTCTTAAAGAACAAAAACTTTGGGTTAGGACTGTGGCTCAGTGGTAGCACACTTGCCTTGCATGTGTGAGGCACTGGGTTTGATTCTCAGCACCATGCATAAATAAATAAAATAAAGATCTATCAACAACTAAGGGAAAAATATTTTTTTAAAAATAGAAACTTTGTTGAATAATACATGAAAAAAGAAAATGTACATTTTCTAGTGTTCAATTTTCTATGACAGTACTGCTTCCCTTCTTGCTGCTCTTTCACCCTAATTTCCTTTACCAAATCCAAAATTTTGCTCAGCCAAATGTGCATTAAGTGATACAAGTCCCTAGAAAAATTAATGTTCAAATTAGTTAAACGTGGGTTGCTCCGGGTTACAAAAGTAATTACTACCTATCCTATAAAAACACATATCAACTCCTTATGATCACCCTGGCCTCAGTTTTGAAAGATTTCGGCCAAAATTTGAGATGGCCTCTCCCTGTCTTACAGTCTGAAGGTTGTACACATCTGTGTGACAGCCAATATTCTATTTTTCATTGTTTCTATTTTTTCAAAATTCTCAGTGAAGAAACCCTCAACCTCCATAATGTGTCTCAACACTTTAAAACCTCAAATAATATTTTCTATTATATGCTCAATGTCAATTTTAAATCAATATTTTTATGTAGCATTGGTTGCTTCAACACTAAATCTAGCCTAGACACCAGTGGGGTCCACCAACCATTCTTCTGAATCATCCTCTGCAATCTTGGACAACACATTAAAAACAGAGGGTGAAATGTCTTACTGTGTGGTAAAGATGGAAAACTACTCTCAGTGTGGGGTCTTCTCACTTACTGTTTCTACACAATAACCTGCAAGCTCCTTCCCCGTCATCCTTCACCACAACCTTGGGCAAGTAAGTGGATGACTTACCATGTATATACTGAGTACCCACAGGTCGGGAAATGGCCACAAGGGCTAGCTGCCCCCTAGCACATCCATGCTGCCCTCTGTTCGGGTGGCTCTCTGGGGTAAAGAAACAAAGACATTCCCTCAGGTGATCCCTGTGGGTAGCCTGTGCTCTTGAGGAAAGGGAGCCTACACAATAGGCAGCCCACAGGAGGTGTGGGGCCAGGGCCTCAGTGACTCCATGCTGCACAAAGGCCTCCTGATGAGAAACCACACCTCAAGACCTGGCAGGCAGGTGAGACAAGAGCTGTCCATGTCTCCTCTGCAGCAGGAGGCCCTCGTCTTTTTCATCTGCTGTCCGCTCCCCTACCCTCTACTTCTCTCTCATCTTGGCATCTTTTGATTCACAGACCCCTTTGAAAACCAGATGAAAGAAACCCATGGATTCCATCCTCGAGATAAATATGCTTGTGTACAAAAGTTTGCCTACAATTTCAAACTCTGGGACCCATGTTTCTGAAGCCCTCTCTGACTGAGTTTTGCTTACTGCTTCTTTGGGTGGCCCTGTATGAATACCTCCACTAACTACGATCCTCCCAGTCTCAATCCAACCCTCCTTAAAAGAGGACCTCTGGCTTGCTCACCCACTAGTCAATGGGCAAAGCTGTAACGCTGAGCCCTGCCTGATACTAATCCACCCTGAACTGGCTGTCTTGGGTCAGATACCCACCCCTGGCCAAGTCTACAGTGGGTAAGATGGCAGGGTCACATGGAAGGTGACCTCAACTCAAAGGCAGCATTTTCTTTAGTAGGGTCTCTAGGAACAGCAAGTTCCCTCAGAAAAGAAGAGGGGGCACAGCAAGCATCTGAGTGAACGGGACACTTCCCTGTTTAGGGAAAATACAACAAGAAAAAAAACTTGAGGATTACTGCAAATCACTACCTGGGTCACAGATTAATTGTAAACACACACACCCCAGCAGAATGACAGGAGGGAAGTAAAAAAATGTTTAAAAGTAGGGCAAGATGGAATACTGGAATCTCCAATTCTATTTTAAGAGAAGAACTGGTGGCATGGAAGGAAGCACATCTGGGGGGACACTGGAGGGAGAGGAGGCTGGGACGGCCTGGGAAGGTCCTGCCACAGTGGGCAAGACACTCTGCTTCTCCGCTTTCTTTCCCAACTACCTGCTGCATACCCAAGACAGGTAGCTACCTGAAGCCACTTCCCGTCAGCTAATGCCACTTGCTTAGACAACTGGCACCTGAAAGTGCTAAGCATGAAAAAACATCACAAGTGCCCTACTTTCATAACAGGAAGGTGAAGACTGAAGAAACACAACACACCCAGAGACCCAAGCTGTGGGAGCATGCTGGTGGGGTGAAAAAATTAGTTTTCATTCTAATAATAACAACAAAGAAGAATACTAAATAGTAGTTCCCCCTCAGCCCTGCTGTCAGTTCCCATGGTTTTGTTACCTATGGTCAGCCACAATCCAAAAATATTAAATGGAAAATTCTAGAAATAATTCATAAATTTGAAAAGCACACAGTGCTTCCTATACATGAACAAGTGAAAGTTTATTAAAATATTCTGAGAGCGCCCACATTTATATACTTTTTATTATAGTATATTGTCATAATTGTTCCATTTTGTAATTACTGTTGTTAAGCTTTTACTGTACCTAATTTATCATGTGAAACAGGTATGGGAACATATTATGTAGGGTTTGGAACTAGCTGCAGTTTGGGGTATCCACTGAGGTCTTGGGACAAATGCTGCATGGACAGGGAAACTAGTGTACCCCCAAAAGAACAAATTAAAATGCATATGTGCTTCTAACAGTTTCTTTAGTGTTAGCCACAGTGGATCTGAGCTCATGAACATAAGACAGGCCAAACATCTCTGCCTCGTTAAAGCTGAACATGATCGACTTAGGCGAGTAACACTGTAAATGTGACTCAGAATTCTCTGCACAGACCGACACAGTGCCCTCTGTACTAAAGAAGATGAGCTGAATTTAGCTGCTTGGATGGAAAGTCATCCAACTTACTTATTATCATGCTGTCAAATTTCTTTTACTACTTACAATGACAAGGAAAACAATGACTTATTGTTTGCCAAAATTCAGACCCCACCACACCCGGGAGAACAGGAAAAAGAAAACACCTTGGTAATTTTTTTATTCGTTTTCGCTGTTGCTTCTTTTAAAAGACCTCAAGATTTGCTAGGCAGAGCTCATTGCACAGAAACATTACTTACCTTTAGGTTGACACGGAGGTCACACATAAGGCCCCCCGCAAAAAAAATTTAAGGTAGTACTAGGGTCTTCCATGAGTTTATGGCTGCACAGGGTCATGAATTGGAACAAGAAACCTCTCTCTCGTGTGCCATACAGGACGATTTATTTCAAGCTTGTTATGGTGAAACCCAAATTAATCTTTCTATAAGTTCCTTTTTGACAGCAAGAGTCAAATTACCCGAGGTAACTGCACAACTGTATAGTCCTACAGACTTCAATGGCAAGTCAGTAACGCTTTTATAGGGGTCTCACACGTGACCTTAGGCCAAATAACTGACATTTGGGGCGAGATAATTTCTTGTTTTGAGAGGACATTCTGTGTATTATAGAATGGTCAGAGTATTCTTGGCCTCCACTCACTAGGTGTCAACAGCACACGCCCCTCCACCACCCTGGGGAGGCAGAGTGAAACTGCTCCCTTGAGAGAACCACTATTTCAGAGCAAGTAGGAAGAGCCAGAGTGGGTTCTTATCCATTTCACCTCACTGCCCTGCCATGGCTGATATGTTAGATCGTGAAACAATGTGATTTTGCTAAAACGGTAATTCAATTACAAGTTTGTATTACACAACTATTCAAAATGTACTACAGTATTCTTGGGAGGGGGAACATACACACACACACACACACACACACACACACACACGTATATATAGAGAGTATACTAGCAGTTTTTTTCAAGGATTTCATTTAATTAAATACTACTAAGTTTTGAATGCATCCCCTCCAGAATCCATGTGGAAGCTTAAGTCTGCACTGTGTTGGCCTTTAGAGACTTGGTTATCATGAGGGCTCCACTATTTGGTGCCTTATAAAAGGGCTGAAGAAAACCAGCTTAGGTTCCTCTTATTCTCCCATCATGTGAAGAGACAGCATTGTCCCTTTCTCCATATGAAGATGACATTCAAGGCACCATGCTGAAAGCTGAGGGAACCAGTCCTCACCAGATATACAACCACCAGTGCTTTGACCTTGGACTTCCCAGCCTCCAAAACCAGGGGAACTAAATTGCTGCTCTTTTAAAATTACCCATTCTCAAGTATAGCAGTAGAGACAGACTAAGAAATATTTCTAAATTAACCTATTTAAAAATAAATCAGGCCACTCTTCCCCTCGTGCTGCAGCCACGAGAGTCCTGGAGGTTTTGGTATGAACAGGATTCGGATTCACGTCTTGCCAACCAATCGGGAGAGGATCACCCCAGTGCCCAGGTCTCAGGAGCTCCTGCCTTGTTTGTTTACTCATCGACCGTGCTCGCAACCTCGCCTGGAGGGCCAGGAGTTTTGCATTAAGCATATCCTTGAAGACAAGAATGCACCCTTCAAGCAGTGTAGTTATATATCAACAAAGAATGGAAAGAGATGTCCCAGTGCTGCCCCAAAACCCGAGAAAAAAGACGGGGTGTCCTTCTGTGCTGAACATGCCCGTAGGAATGCCTTAGTACTTCATGCTCAAATGAAGAAGACCAACCCAGGGCCTATGAGTGAAACACTCTTGTGCCAGCTGAGCGCATATGCTAAGACAGAACTGGGCTCTCAGACTCCAGAAAGTAGCCGCAGTGAAGCCAGCCGAATACTGGATGAAGACAGCTGGAGTGATGGGGACCAGGAACCCATTACTGTGGATCAGACATGGAGAGGTGACCCTGACAGTGAAGCTGATAGCATAGACAGTGATCAAGAAGATCCCCTAAAACATGCTGGTGTCTACACGGCTGAAGAAGTGGCCCTGATTATGCGGGAGAAGCTGATTCGTTTGCAGTCTTCGTACATTGATCAGTTTAAACGACTTCAGCATTTGCTGAAGGAGAAGAAGCGTCGATACTTACATAATCGAAAAGTGGAACATGAAGCTTTAGGTAGTAGTCTCCTTACTGGCCCAGAGGGACTTTTGGCCAAAGAACAAGAGAACTTAAAGCGATTAAAATGTCTTCTATGGAGTAGAAGACTTGCTACACAGGCAGCTAAAGGAATGCAGAATGCTGGCCACAGACGGTGCCGCCCAACAGGCCCATACCACTCGTTCTAGTCAGAGGTGCTTGGCCTTTGTGGATGATGTTCGTTGTTCCAATCAGTCTCTCCCAATGACCAGACACTGCCTTACCCATATTTGTCAGGATACGAATCAGGTTCTCTTCAAATGCTGCCAGGGATCTGAAGAGGTACCTTGCAACAAACCAGTTCCTATAAGCCTCTCTGAGGATCCCTGCTGTCCACTGCACTTCCAGTTGCCTCCTCAGATGTATAAGCCCGAGCAGGTACTGTCTGTGCCAGACGATCTGGAAGCCGGCCCCATGGATCTGTACTTGAGGGCTGCTGAGCTTCAGCCCACTGAGAGTTTACCACTGGAATTCAGTGATGACTTGGATGTTGTTGGTGATGGTATGCAGTGCCCTCCTTCACCCTTGCTTTTTGATCCTTCATTAACCTTTGAAGATCATTCAATCAAAGAAATTGCTGAAGGCCCAGTGGATATCTTGGGCCAGATGCAAATGGTTGGAGATGGTTACAGGTCCCAGGGATCTCGAAATTCTGAGAAAGCCTGTGCACCATTGCCTCAAAGTGGATTGGCTACTGCAAATGGAAAACCAGAATCCACTTCTAGCAGTTGACAGTTTGTTCTGGGAACCATATGACTTCCGTGGATTTCACTTTCCCATTCTTCAAACAAGTATCTCTGATCATCTCTCACTAAACAGGGGCAACCCAGTTGTTTTGTTCTGGGTTATAGAATGCCGTAGTTAAATAAAACCATACATAGGTGGATGGGCCAGTAGTGTCAAAGTTGTGTTTCTTTCCACCATGGGCAAGGAAGATAGGGATTACCTATCTCTGAAATTCAGTATTTGGGACTGTGCCAAAGGGGAAAGTGATTCTTTGTAATGGGATTTCTTAAGTCACAGATAAAAATCCACATAGATGATTAGGTGAGGGTTGTTTTTATAAATGGTGCCGTTGAGATATTGGTCACCCCAGTGCCTGGTTATCTTTATCTAAAGGCCTACAGTTTAGCTTTTCCTCATCTCCACTTAACTGAATAGTTTGCACCCTTTCTCCAGTGAACTCCCATCCTTATCCTGAGACAGTTAAGGACTGGGCCCACCTTAACTATTCATCTTGCTTGTAATCTATGTAAATTTCTGCAGTGGCTATCTTATGTAAAATATAGTAAAAATTTATTGTATATAGTTTCTATTAAATGTTAAAATGTTATGAAAATGTAAAAAAAAATATAAATCTTTAATTCAAATTATGCCACTTATACAAAATTCAAATTCCATTTATGCTATATACAATATAGGATTGTTGCTTCAGAATTACAAACGTTCTACATTAATTGTCTGCAATGCCTGAGAAGAATCTGAAGAAAAATGAAAAGGGGCAAGAGTATCTCCACTGTTCATTTATCTGACAATCCAACCACAAAGTTTCTCACCCTCTTTAAGTAAACTATCTTTGATTAACACTGCCAAAATTATAAAAAGACATCCTGAAGAAATGCCAAACAATACAACTTTATCTGACACAGATACACATTTTCCTCCAGTCAAAACCAAATGATTCATCATCCTCATCTCTAGTTCACCCATGCATTCACTGAACATTTACTATAAAGTGAGAGTTGCTCCTAGGAGGAGTACGGAGCTCATGCCATCTCTCAGACGCGCGCAGGGAGAACAAGCACCTCTAACAGTGCAGTAAGCATTGGTACACCAGAACCACAGACAGGGCTCAGGAAGGACTCAACCAAGAAGAACCTGGGAGGGAAAAAGGGAGTAAAGGAGCAAGGAGAACCCAGCAGTTGGCTGAAGGGGGGAGCAGGCTACACAAAGCCGCCAAGACACCAGTCAGAGTCCACAGGTAGATTCCTCCAACAGCGCTGAGGACGGTTCCAATCCCAGGGCTTGAATACAAGGTAACGGAGGGACAAAAAAAAAAAAAAAAAAGCAGCAGCAGCAGCAAGCTGCTGCTTTTCATAAAACCTTATACATCCAAAATTAAGAACCAGAGCTCTAATTTACCTTTCAAAAACAATTTGAGCCAGGCAGGGTGGCACATGTCTGTCATCCCAGTGGCTTAGGAAGCTGATGAGGATGATGAATCTTTTGTCCTGACTGGAGGAAAATATGTATCTAAAACCAGCCTCAGCAACTTGGGGAGGTCCTAAGCACCTTAGTGAGACCCTGTCTCAAAATAAAATAAAATATAAAAAGAGCTGGGGATGTGGCTCAGAGGTTAATTGCCTCTGAGTTCAATTCACAGTACCAAAAAAAAAAAAAAATTTTTATTCTTGGGGGAAGTTAACATTAAAGATAACGAATAGCTAAACTTCAGTATGGTTAGTCCAACATGTAAGGTTCTGACAAACACATCAGCATCTGAAAATAAAGCTACACTTCTCTGACTTCCATAGCATTTTTACAGTAAACCTAAAGATACTCCCAAAGAAAGCAATTTATAGCAGTGCGTTCCTACAGAACAGGAAGGCTCTACACAACCGAAACATGGCATCTGGAGCAGGCTGCTAAGTATTGTCACCTCAGAGCACGAATATAGCTGTGTGTGGAGGAAAAAGGAATTTTATTCTTTATATCTAAATGAACGCCTAGATTTTACCCAAAGACCCATTTTATTTGAGGCAAAGCCCACTATATTATGATGAGAGAAAGATTCCCTAGTAAATAAGACCAAAAGCCTCGAGACACATTTAAAGAATTTATTTTATTTATTTCTTGTTTAACAAGAAGACCCATAGACATGTAAGAGTTGAATTCATTCTCCTCACTTGAGAAGAAACAGATAAAACCCCACAACTTGTTTCAGATCAAAAAAGTTAGAAAATGATTTAAAAGATAACAGATACATATATATAATCACCATTTTTAAATCAGAAAGATACAAAATGATTTAGAATGACAATTAACAACTAAATAAGTGGAGTAAGTGAAATTGTTCTGTAGAGAGATACTGATATATAATTTTTAAACTGAACTTAAACTGGTAATTGAAAATGACCACAGGACATTGTAACTAACTTACTTACTTACTTATTAGCATTAAGTCAACATTTCTGTTTTAGTCTAAATATTAGTGCAACTGTACTGATCAAGGGAATAATTTATTATTACATAATAGGTTCATTTTCATTAATCTGAAAATCACATTATCACTTAAAAGATGAATGAAGTATTTAAGAGTAGGGATGTGATGATAAATTATCAAACACCATTCCCCAGGATGAACTGCATTCCTGTCCCTTACACCAAATGAAAAGAGCTTCAAAACATAATTACAAAGGTAACAGTACTCATTTGAAGCAGCGCTGTTAACATTTTAGTGTGTATCCTTCGTGTACACACACACACACACACACACACAAGCATGCGCCAGCGCACGCACCTAAGCACATGCATATTTTAGACACATGTGGGATCATAATGCTGTTGCAGTTTGTTTTTGTCACCTAGCAATATAATGAACATTTCCAAATCAATTAATACCATCACTGTCACTCCTTGTGGGGTGAAGAGGTAGTTGTTTTTTGTTTTTGTTTTCTGAGATGGGGTCTTACTATGTGACAAAGGCTGGCCCCTCACTCCTGGGTTTAAGGGATCCTCCCACCTCAGCCTCCCAAGCAGCTAGGGCTACAGGCCTACCACACCCAGAGGAGAAGGTTTTCTTAAAGGGGGGATTCAGAAGCCAGAAACCATGAAGGGAAAGGATTAATAAATCATGCTACATAAAAACTTAATACTTCTGTATAACTAAACAATTACACATACCATAAACAATGATGTATGGCAAGTAACCAAAGTGGTACACAAGGGACAGACGCACTTGATCTCACTATTAATGCATGAAAAGTCCTGTGCTTATTTTAATCCTTCTCTCAACTGAGTTTCCACAGATATTGTCCTTTTAATTAAAAAGGTGCTTGCAGTTTGTTGTTTGAAGTTACCTGGAGGAATCTACAATGGCTGATCTGCAAACCCTTCAGTCCTTAAATGAAGCATTCACCATACAACAGTATGGAAAGGTATCGTTCTACAGGGAGAAACCTAAAGTTAATTAATAATTTGCTCATTTAATGGAATCAGTGCTAAGTAGGACGACAGGAAAGCTGAAATATCTCACTACAACACAAACATGATGACACTGAAGTAATCCAATTAAAATGATGTGTGTGTGTGGCAGTGCCCTCAGAGGCTACAATTATTCACCCGGGGAAAAACAATCAGTTTTGACCCCAGCTCACACTCTACATAAACAACAATTTCAAATACATTGTTAAAGAGGTAAAACTACAAAATTCCTAGAAGAAAATATAGAAAAGAAATGTCCACAGCTATAGCATAGGCAAAAAAAATTTCTTGATAAAAACATGGAAGTACTAATCATAAAGGGGAAAAATTGACAAAAGGGATAGCATTAAAATGAGTACTTTCTGCTCATCAGAACAATTAAGGAATTGAAAAGGCAGGCAGTGTGTGGAAGAAGGCCTCTGTAAAATATTTATCCAACAAAGGACTCTCTACCAGAAAGTAAAAAGAACTACAAGCAACTAGGACAAGCAGCTCCATAGCTAAACAGGCACAAGACCTGCACAAGACGCTTGACAAAGGCCAACATGCTGACAAAAAGGCGCCCGACACTGTCCAGCAGCAGCAAAATGCAAATTAAGACCATATGCACACACTCTTCAGGATGAGAAGCTAAGCTGCCAAGGGTGTATAAATTAGTACAAACACTTTCTAAAAAATCATGGGCACCTGAAGTTGAACACACCCATACCCTGTGATCTGGCAATCTGCACCTAGGTCAATCAGAAGTGGTCACCCACGCAAACCATGTAAACACATGTCCACAGCTGCACTTACAGCAGCCAAGCCTAGAGAGAGCTCATCCACAGTAGAACACGCACAGGAAAGGTAGTGCATTCATTCAACACAACAGTATAGTCAACCAGACAAACCAGCTATGGCCACACACAACCACAAAGACAAATCTCACCAATATAATGTTGAATAAACAAGCCAGTAACAAAATAATGAGCGTTTCCACTTATGTAAAGCATAAAAACAGACCAAACTACTCCAGTGTTCCAAGTCAGAATGGTGGTAATCTTTGGGGTGGAAAAGTAATCAAGGAGCTTGAGGGGGTTGGGAGGGGAGCTGAGCTGGTCATGGTGTTTCCTGGTCCATGTGGCTGCACAGGTGTATTCGTTTGGTGAAAATATAGCAAGTTTTATACTTTTGTGTACTTTTCTTCACATATATGCATATGCGTGTGTGTGCGTGTATAACTCCAATAACAAATTTACTTTTAAAAAATTATAGGTAGGTAGGAAAGAGAAGAAATCACAGAAAATATAAAGTATATTACTGAGATGAGACTTTAACATTTTTCCTAAGTTCAAAATTTGATTAGCATCACTTGCTCTGTGTGCAGTACTCACTAATTCCCCTCAATTCCACAGATAGATGTCTGCTTCCGTATGCAATGCATGCCAAAAAACCCACTGAACACTTGCCTGTTAATTTGCTGGGCACTGGGGACAGTGACAGATGAGACATGGTTTGCTCAAGGACAACAAGCAACATGTTTGAGCATCTTCCTTTTGCCTTGGCAGCCAGCATGATGCTTTTTTACAGAGCAGGCCCTCCATAAACACTGCCTCATCAGGTTGACCTACAAGCTAGACCCCGAGGAGTTACAATTAAGGCATTCACAAATGAGAAGAATTCTCAGAAGCGGAATGATTTGCTGTAGCTTTAGCATGCACGGAGCAAAACGGATGGGAAGGTGTGGAAGAGATTCAGAGAGTCACCTCCTGGGAGAAGTGAGGCATGAGTTGGTCCAGAAGGGAACAGACAGGCACATGCCAGGATAAGTCAAAGTCATCTGATGCAACAGACGGCACAGAGGTGGGGGCGGGGCGGGGCAGGGCAGGGCAGGGCGGGGGGGGGGGGGGGGGGGGAGTTCAAGGGCACATAAAATAGTGGCTGGCCTCCAGAGAATGGGCCATGTAAAGGAAAGAAGCAAATTTTCTTCCTTAGATCAGGGTAGAACTCAGACATTAATATTCTTCAAAAGCTCCACCGATGATTAGCAGTTTTCAAAGGTTGAGAATTATACACTATCCCAAACTTTCTATTTCATTTTGGAGCGATAAGGAAAAAGATAAAGAGAAATGTGGCACATGATTAAATGTATTTATTCCACAGTTAAATTTACCTTTAATTAATACACCAAGCATTTCAGGACACTCCAACATTAAAAGTTTTATTTACACACACACACACACACACACACATATACATACATATACATACATATGTACATAAATATATACTTCTCATAAATCTGGATAAATTATACCATTTTTGTGAATTACAACTCTTATTTTTAAATTCTCCTTACTATTGCTAAAATTAAAATGTCAGCTGATGCATACCCTGGGCAGGTTAACCATCTCGAGTTTCAAATTTCTCATCTGTAATGAGAAGCTTAGGACAGATGACCCTTAATGAGCAGCTTTTGACTCTGATGTGACATAACTGCACGTAACAATTTCAGAAACAAGAATTTGTGATGAGTACCAGAATTCTTTAATTTCCCACTGCCTCTAGGAGGCATTAAAAATCCCTTACTAAAATTATTCTGTGGTAATTTTTTTACTGACTATGTCTAATCTGACATCAAAAAAACAGATGCTGAATCAAAAGAATCCAGTATTCTGCTCTGAGCTGTGGTAACTGATGAGATCATCTATGTTCCTTTCAGGCCAGCAGTAGCAAGTCATGACCACGTGTACCCATGTGCATCCCCCTGCACGGCTAGAGTGTAGCAAAATCACACTTACTAGCTCGTCTGGTCAGGAAACTGAAAAGCTTGGAAGTTTCAGGGTTCCAGTAATCATGATTTTGCAAATGAAGCTCTGTTAACTCCAACTTTTAAATTTTTTTTGGTAGATGCTCTTATGACAGTAATGCCAAGTACCTCCTCTTGAGCAAAGTCCTACAGAACTCTGGGTGCTGTTTGACCACACTCAAGCTGAGGTATTCGACATAAGAATGATTAATCACAGATGAATTAGTCTTTTGTTTCAGAGCCCTTTCTGATGTTTCCACTATCTAATGTCTGGCCATGCCATGATACCAAAGCAGACTGACTGAAATCACTGTTTACTTTGGCCTGCATACAAGTCTGGATAAAGAACTCCATCAAAATGCCTCTTTCAGCTCACAGCCTGTCCTTTCAGCAGCATTCTGAGAGATAATATGAGGAAGAACTTTTTTAAATTACTCATTTTTTAAAAAAATTACAGCACTTCTATGTGCTCTTTCATTTTTTTTTTAAAGAGAGAGAGAGAGAGAGAAATTTTTATATTTATTTTTTAGTTCTCGGCGGACACAACATCTTTGTTTGTATGTGGTGCTGAGGATCGAACCCAGGCCGCACGCATGCCAGGCGAGTGCACTACCGCTTGAGCCACATCCCCAGCCCCTCATTTTTTAAAATAATCAAATAGTTTTTAAGTGTATGAGCAGAGGTCAAAGAAAGCTAGTCTAATTATCAAAATCTAAGCTTTACATGCAAATAGCAAACATTTGGAAAGCATAGGAAACCCCATTTTTTTTTAAAAAAAGCTTGAACAAACTAAACAAGTAAAAAAAAAAAAAGCTATTTGCTAGCATGAACAGAAAAGGAAAAAGAAAAAAAGGCCTCTATATAAATCTTGAGATATGAAATTAACCAAATATGAGACTTTTTAAAGAACAGTACATCAAAGATAAAATGACAGGAAACTAAAGTAAAATTAGATTAATAAATATGAATATCACTATGCACAAAATTAAAACCTGATCAAAGGCCAAAAGGACTCATTTTTTTTAAAGATTCCTTTTTTTCCCTGCAATATCTTGGTTACAAAGATAATATATAAAGACAGAAACATGTTTAAACCTATGGAACCATTAAAAAAGAAAACTTTATGTAAATATATGTAAACTAACATCTCTGTTAAAAAAAATGCTGGCTCTTGGGCAGAATGAACAGTAAATTATTCAGATGCTCGCCCTCTGCATTGGAAATGAGAAGGGAGGAGCACGTCTTCAATTAACTTGCTCTAAGTTAATTCATCTCCTTCCAGTGAGGGGCTCACACAAAGACACACAACTGTGACAAACGAAATGTGTAAAGCTGGTTAGATGGCTTTCTGGTAAGGATTTCCAAGCAAGCATGCAAGCAAATAAAAAACAACACATGTCAGTGAGGACATGGAAAAACTGAAATCCCTACACACTATTGGCAGAAATGTGAAATGATAGAGAAAAGTATGGTTCCATATAATCCAACAATTCCACTTCTGGGTATATATCCAAAAGAATTCAAAGCCAGGTCTTGAACACATTATTACACACCCAGGTTCATAGCAGCAGTACTCACAATAATAGCCGGAGGGCAAAGGGCAACCCAGGTGCCCAAAATGGATGAATGGTTAGACAAAAGGTGGTATATACACACAACGTAGTATTATTTATCCTTAAAAAGGAAAGAAATTCTGACACATGCTATAACATGGATAACCTTGAGAACACTCGCTAAATGAATACACCAGTAGCAAAAATACAAACTGTATTATTCCAGTTTTATGATGCACCAAGAGTAGTTTTAGGGGCTGTGGAGAGGAAGACATGGGAGTTACTACTTGATGGGTACAGGGTTTTGGTTTTGCAAGATGAAGATTCCCAAAGGTGGGGGTGAGGTGGTTGCATAGTAATGTGAATGTACTTAATGCCTCTGAATGGTGCACAAAAAAGCAAGTGAGGGTGGTTATTTTAAATAACAACCAAAAAATAGGAAAGCATATTGTATCCTGATTCAAGTCACTGCCAATGGCCTGAGATGCCTGAATAGGCAGCAACCACCTCAGAAGTGTGTGAAAGCATACCAAGAGGATGAGACACAAGTAGAAAGAGCTCCTCCAATGAGGATCTCTGACACTGAAAATATCATTTCCACTCATTTCAGCCAGTTCCTGACTCCCCAAACCAACAGTAAATTGTGCCAAAATATCACCAGGTACATTCAAATGGCCACAATTGCCTTAATAGTGATTATGCACAATGACAACACAACCTGTCAAAACACTCTCCTTTTACTGATAACTGTTCACTGGTTCTCATGAAACTCTTCTGTAACTATCCTATGCCTGACCTCTAAGACTATGGTCACAGACAACATACCTGACTATGAAATGTTTACATAAATCAACTTTTATTTCAAATGCACACATATTTATATACATATACATGGAACAGTAAATCAAAAGAATTCAATAAAAACATTTTAGGGAATATGATACACAAGAATATAACTGCTATACACCAATTAAAAACAAATAGATAAATAAAGACAAGGAAGAGCAGTAGAGAAGAGGAAGGGAAAGACAGGGAGATAGGAGGGGAGGGGAAAAGGCAGCACTGGGGCCTGAAATAAGACAAATGCAATTTCATACATGTATGATTATGTCAAAATGAACCCAGCTATTATGTACAGTTATAGCGCAACAATAAAAACATAAAAAGTAATGCAACTTATAAACAAGCAACCTATGAGTACTCACAAGAATTTACTGTAGCACATGCTGTTCATGGAACTCTGAAGATGACCACATGATGATTTCCGTCTTGCAATAATCATCATTAACAAGGCAAGAAAAATCAAACCTGTCTACAGGTTCAGATGCCTGCAGGCCCAAGTCAGGATATTATATGCAATGCCTTATAAAAATGGATTCTCATGAACCAAAGGAACTCATCTCTAGATATGACTACACATGGAAATTAAGTGATGCCCAAACTCTCACTTTGACCATCAGAAACTGCTTAGGTCAGTTTGGCCCCAGTCAGGATAGGAGCCTGCACAGCTTGACACAAGATAAAGGTGATTTCCACACCTATGCCACACATTTCATCATCCACTGCAGAGTAACAAACCACTCAAGACTCAGTGGCTTCAAACAATAATTTAATATTCCTCCTGATTCTGGAGGGGTTTCTCTGTTGGCGTCTGGGGTTCCATCATGCAATGAGTCGGTTAGAAACTTGGCTGGACTGAAACATCCACAATGGCCTCTGGTATCATAGGCAGCCTCTCTTCAGCAGGGTAGCTAGACCTTTCACCTTATGGCTGGCTCCAAAGACAGAAGTAGAGACAGATGCCGGTTCTCTTAAGCCCACAGTCTGGAAATCCCAGATAGTTGCTTTCATGATATCCACTAATCAGTCAGTGCAAGGCACCAGGCCAGTCCTATCCAGGGTGAGGGCCCTTGGGCTGAGCTGGGTGTAGCAGCATTCACATACAGGAGAGGGGGCAAGAGGAAGTGATGGCAGACACTTTTGGGAGCCCTCTACCAAAGGACTGTCTTCTCTAAACACATGGACCCACCACTTCAGCTAATTACTGAAGAACAGAGAGAGGGTATAAATACTGTGATTTATTTTACATGAGATAACAGTATAGACTGTAACTTACTAAGTCCAAAGCTACATAAGAAAATCCAAACGAAACATTAATCTAGTTTCATGTACAACTCAATGTCATATGGTACTACCTTCATGCACTGTACTGTAAATACCTCCAGCCCTCCATAGGCCATTAGGGAGGAAACCAAATCTAGACTCAACAGCTGTCCGGCACGTACCAGGCACCTAACAGACTGTTCCTTCTTAGTTATCAAAAGTGTCCCTATTAAAAAATACAGATTTCTTTTTTCCTTAATATCAGACAGAAAACACTTATAGATTTTTCCATGTAAATTTCAAAATGTGGCAGAAATATGCTACTGCTAATACTTTAAACAGTTATATGCTAAGAAAAAAAATAGTTTTAACTATACTGTAGATACATGCTAAATTTATCTTGAAAATCAGAGATTTAGGGGCTGGGATTGTGGCTCAGCGGTAGAGTTCTCACCTAGAACATGTGAGGCCCTGGGTTCAATCCTCAGCACCACATAAAAATAAAATAAAGATATTGTGTCCAACTACAACTAAAAAATAAATATTTAAAAAAGAAAATGAGAGATTTCATAATTGTGTGCAATAAATTTCCTGTGAGTTCTTTTGTTGTTGGTGGTAGGCTAAATTCTAGACCTTCAACTTGCAATGAGAAATACTCATGCTTAGACCAACACTTGTCTTACAATTTTGGATGGCTCATTTTCTAACTGAAAAGACCTATTTTAATAAGCAGATATGGGGGCTGGGATGTGGCTAAAGCGGTAGCGCGCTCGCCTGGCATGCATGCGGCCTGGGTTCGATCCTCAGCACCACATACAAACAAAGATGTTGTGTATGCCGAAAACTAAAAAATAAGTATTAAAAAATTTAAAAAAATTAGCAGATATTTTCTTCTTTGGGAACTGATAATTCTCATTTGCTCAAAATATTTTTTAAAATCCTTAAGTGAAGCAAAAATATCCCTCAGTTACCTAAGATTACTTAAGTCTAATCATAATGCAATGAAAACAACTTCTTAAAACAATCTAAAAATCAATATCAAAATGTTTTTAAGGACCCAGAAGTGTTCAAAAACAATAATTCCAGGAAAATGATGGCTTTACAAAATTTAGTGTTAAAAATTTCTTATCATCTCACAAATATCTACCAAAAAAAAAAAAAAAAACTAACAATACTACAAAATTTAAGAATCATCTCTCCCAAAAAGATAAAATATGAATACAATACACTGGAAAAATTAAATACTGCTTGGATGGCTCATTTGAGTCCCAAATAGTCTTTCCACTGTGGGCTAGAACCTAGTTTTATAGGTTTTGATAGTGTTTCCAAATTCCAAACAGATACTGATTTGAAAGATTGGGAAATGAGAGATTTGAGTCCCTGAAAACCTAAGTTATTCTTAAATTCTTTCCATGGTCTTCATACTTTTTACTCACTATTAAGGATATCTTAAAGATTATCTAACAAGTAAGAAACATTAGGTTTAGTAGTATTTACAAAGAACTCTGACGAATATTAAAACACTGGAAAGTGCCAGTGCACCTTATTAGGTAGGCACTATTTCCAATAACCTAATGTGCAGATCTTTTAGCAAGTTAGCAGCACTATACAGAATCACAAATTGAAATTGCCAATTCGTGTACTTACTTTGTTTCCAAACCTTATTACTTCTTGGAACCTAACTCATGTACTTTGTATATAAACTTGCTAACACTGATTATGTTTTCAGGCTATTTACATTGTTGACAACAGACCCCACAACCATCACCACCACAGACACAACCCACATGAGAAACATCCACAGCAAGACCCACTGACCCAAGGATGGCGACTGCTCCTGCCAGACTGAACAGCACAGAAGGCATTTTTAAAATCCTTAATTTACACAGAGATATGAACTGACTTCAATTTCCAGCAGAGTTCTTCTTAGGAAGACTAGAGAACATAAAACATTTAATCTGGACCACAGCCAAAAAATCTTGAGTTCAACATCTTCATGAAGAAAAATAAGATGGACACCATTATCCTAAGTACATGTATAAAGTCACGAATGGTGTGAATCTACTCTGTATACACCCAGAGACATGAAAAATTGTGCTCTATATGTGTAATGTGAATTGAATTGCATTCTGCCATCATATATAACAAAATAGAATTTTTTAAAAAGCCAAATTTATAGAAAGAACAAAATGATAATACTAGGGGCTGGGGGGTGGTTAAAATCAAGTGTTGTTCAAAGTGTAAAAACTTTCAGTTAGATAGAAAGAATAAGCCCAAAATACCTATTGCAGAACATGAAGATTGTAACTACAAACAATGCATTATATACTTGAAAATTACTAAGACAGCAGATTATGTTTACCACAAAGAAGAATGTGAAGTAAAGCACATGTTTTTTAGCTTGATTTAACCATTTCACAATGTACACATACTTCGAAGCATCATGCTGTAAAATATAAATATATGTAATTTTATTTGTAAATTAAAATATAAATTCAGGAAAAAAAATAAAGAAAAAGGGATGATGAAATTAGATTAACTTCCACTAGTGACAAGTGTGTGTGTGTGTATAAAGAAATGGACTAAAATACAGAGCAATTTAGAATTTAGTTAGACAAAAGGAAAGTACAAGAGAAAGGCTCTAACACTAAATATATAAACTAGGCATTTAACACTGTGACATTAAAGATGAAGGCTAAAAGATGAAGTCCCTGAGTCTGGTATAAATACATTTGTTTAATGGGTCATGTGCAAGTACTCCTTGAAGGAGAGCAGCCAGAGCTTTCCCTGAGGCTTGTAATTGTATTAAAATATATGAATATTTGAGTTTTCTCCCCTGAACTAAGTTAGATTTGGTACTGTAACAAGGATAGTAAGCTAAGAGAAAATACTAATAAAATTAGTAGCAAGTTAAGTGTTTGGGGGCAAACAGAGATATAGTCATGTTTTTCCTTCTGCACAGAACATTTGTTTAAAGCCTATCAAGTAAAACAATAATCAGGTATACAGATCATTTTTGAAAACAACCAAATCCAAAAGCTATCTACCTACAATGTATGCTTAAATATGAGCTCAAGAGAGAACTCCCAAATACCTGTGGGACACCTTGATCAGACTACTACAGTGGACTGTCAAAACCCAGCAAAGTTCAATGCTCTATGTTCATCCTTCTCTCAAAGCCAGCCTTACTTTTAGAATCCATAATTTCTGAAAATGGAACCATCAGTCACTTGGTACTGAACCTCAAATCTTTAAAATCATGATCATGTGAACAATCACTAAGTTATATGAATTATTCTGTTGAAGAATGGGGGGGGCAGGGAATTTAAGAGATATATCAACCAAATATAATGTATGTCCTTTGTTTGAGTCCTAAACCAAACAAATTTACTGTGAAAAGCATTATGAAACAACTAAGGAAATATGAACATTGATAAGGGAAATATGAACATTGATAACATTTGGAAACATTGTTAATACTTTTTAGGTGTGAAAAGCACCCTTACAATTTAGAAATAAATACACACTAAAATATTTACAAATGAAAGGATCTCTTTGATTTGGTCCAGATGAATTCATAAGAAGGTAGAGATGAGGATGGGATAAAGGAACAATGAAAAAAATGTGTGAATAATTGCTGAAGCCAGATAATGGGCACACAGGGGCTCCAGGATACTTTTTATTTATTTCGGCATGTTTTAAAAATTCTTATGATTTAAAAAATCATATTTCTGCATGTGGACAATTTATATATTTTATTTATACAGCTCTCTGAGGTGTGACCCATCAAGATTCCCAGTTGCCTGTGTTCCTTGGACCACATTTCAGGGTCCTTCCTACTCCTCATTACTCCCCCTCCTATGAGTACATCACAGGCACTGTTACTGGCTCCTTCATGCTTCTCCATCATACCTTCCCTCTTTTTTTTTTTTTTTTTGGTGGTGATGGTGCTGGGGATTGAACCCAGGGCTTTATGCATGCGAGGCAAGCACTCTACCAACTGAGCTATACTGTCAGCCCAAACCTTCCCTCGTCTTGAGCCCTTCCTTTTCTCCTCTTCCACACCTTGTGGAGCAAAACCCCACATCCTCCCAGGCCACTCACCCACCAAAGCAACACCTGGTTTTATGTTAAATGCCCCCAGCTCCACCTGGACCACAAGTTCTAGGTGGAAGATTCATGCGTGCATCTTCCTGCACCTGCAAAGCTAATAATACCAACTGTGCTGGTGGTAGTGGTGGTGGTCACGGCGGGTGGAGGAAGAATCTGCTCCCTGCACTGCTCAATCCTCCACTAGTACGTAGCAAACATCAAAGAGTTTCACTAACAAGAATCATAAAACCCTTTTTTAAAGGAAATTCTGAAATATGCTTAATCTCATAATGGATTATAAAGTAAGAGCAGTAGAAACTGTGGTTCTCATTATAGAAAGTTTACTTTTTGAAGCAGCAAAGAGATTTACTTATTAACCCATTCATCCCTCCTTCAAAGCTCCAAATCCTGTGCCTTGAGATAAAAATTTTATTAAAGATTCATTTTTATATAATGAAAACAGACACATATACACAAATTAACTTTACCTTATATTTCATCTTGGGACATGAATGTATGTAAAAACCCATATAGTAGTAGCAGAGTTGAGATGTTTTCTCCTGAAGTTGCCTAGTAAAGGCGATTTCTCTGCCAAAAGAAAAAGAAGGATGAAGATACAGTTAACTTTAACTTAAATTTTCAAAACAAGAACAATGATATAATCTGATAATAAATATTTTTAAAAATCTGATATTTATAATAAAAAAATCCAAATCTTGAAAGAAAAATAATTTTCAAAACACTCTAAGATAATTTTTTATTAAAGAGATACCCTATAATCCTCTAAAATTATTTTAAGCAAATATACTTAAGTTCAGGTTTCACTCTTCATTAGGCAAAACAGTTGATGCAAAATTCAAGAAGCATAAAATTAAACTGATCTACAGTGTCACATTATTCTTTATGCTGGACTTCTCAAAGAATATGAGCTTAGCAGGTTAAAGATAGTTAAACAGAGCAAATATGAGAACATTCAAAAGCTAATAAGTTTCAGAAAGAATAACTACTATTATGCCCATTTACCTGCAAACATGTTCAGCTGTATGAGACATATAACTCGTTCCCGTATCTACATGCAAATCTGATACATGTTTTCCCTAAACAAGAGAGGGAAATACTATGCTCTCACACCATGTTTCCTCTGTTTGTTGGCATAGGCAAGGGCTGCCTCAACAAAGAAGTTGCCATGGTGTTCGCTGCAATGCCTTGGCGTGGCATGGTTATAATTTAAATCCAGAAAGATCTTGGCACAGAATTTTCACCCTACTTGCCCAGCTAAATGACTTGTTGTATCTGAGAGTTTTAAGTAAAACCTAAATACATTTCTAATGCATGTTTCTACATTTGTCTCTTGAAGGCTTTCTTTCTTTTGTTCACTTTTAGAATCAGTGGATGCTTGAAATTTAGAAGAAATATAATATTTAATGTAATATTCTGTGTATTTTTAGTTCAAATTTAAATCTTTGAAAGACTGTTACCTCCCCAAATTCAAAATATTTCTAAATCCAAGCCAAATAAACACAGTAAATCTTACTATTCCTAGAACTAATACGCTTTCAAGATTCAACCAAGAAAATATATGGATACAAGCAAATATGAGACCACCCAACCCCTTGAAAGGTACTCCTTTACTTGGTTCTGCTCATCTCAGTTCAGTGCATCACTATGATCCCAAATCTATGAGTCATTCATAACCGTTCTTTTTCTCTCTTCCCTATACCCAATCCATCAGTAAATCATGTGGATTCTGTCTTCAAAATATACCGATTCTGGCCACCTCTTATCACCTGCATCGCAGATATTCTAGTCAAAGCCACCATTTACGTCTCCTCTGGATGACTACAAGTAGCACCCCAATTGGCTTTTCTGTTTCTACTCTTGACTCTCCAGTATCTCCAGAGCCAAATAATCTTTTACAGTACTAAATCAGATCAGGTAACCACCCTAGTCACCCAATCCTGTACTGGATAGTATCACACATAGATAAAATCCAACCTCCTACCATGACCTGGCTCCACTGGCCCCTCTCTGTCCTCCATGTAAAACACTCTCTATGTCCTTCCCTAACCTTAGCCAGAGAGACTTCTGTTTCTTCTGATTCCCCCAGGGCACTTGGACTTGTGATCCCTTTCTCTGGACTTCTACCCTCAGAGTTTTATAAAACTGGTTCCTTTTCCTCTTCTGCTCCTAATATGTCACCTATTAATAGAAGTCTTTCCTGATTTTATTTTGTCACAGTGCTATGAAGAATCTAAAATTAAGTTGTCTGTTTTCTAATCTATTATTTACTTTGACCAACTGGAAGCCCTTGTCTATCTTATTCATGTCTATGAAGGGTGCCAAGACACACAGATTAGATTCTGTGCAAGTAAACATGTTAAATGTATTGGTTGCATCACTAAACTTCATCTTCTTAAAATATAGAGTAATGCCAAGCTCATTATCTTCAATTCAAATACTTTTAACATCTGCAGTTTAAGTTATACAAAAATCTACAAGTATAGAACTCTATATTGACTATAGGATTGCTTAAGAAACTGGAAAACTACCCAAACAGCTTCCACCAAAATGTGTTAAAATCAGTGATACAATTGGCAATGTGGAACCTACTCTCCAATTGTGCTCTATGTTAGTCTCCTCTTCTACAGACTCAGCTACTCCCTTCAAGAGCACCAAGGTAGCACAGGGCTGCAGTGCAGAGGCAGTCTCCCCACTGTTCCTCTGCTTCCTCGCAGCTCTATAGTTCTAGGCTTGGCGAGAGACACACCAGACAGAACTCCTTCCAATCTTGCTGGAAATGATGACTATCTCGAATGCACCAAGATAATTAAACATCTCTCAGTTTACTGAGCCATAAATATTTCATCAATAGGCCAGGATTTATTATGTGGGATTAAATATTATTGTTAATATCCATCTGAGAGGTCTGGAAAAATTCACAAATATGCATTGTAAAGTGATAGATATAAGAATTAAAACAAAAAAGAAAATGGCAATCATTTAAAAGTAAATAATTCTGATATAAATAAAATACATCCTTTCTAAAATAAATACAAGCTTCAAAAGTTATATAAATTTCTAAAGTTTTAAAATGTAAATAATCTAAATTATCAGTACTAATTCAAGTGAAATCCAAATGAGCTATGAATATCTTTTATTATATTATATAAAACAAATGCAATTACACAAGAAAAATAAAAGATTAGTAAAGATCAGATATAAATATTGTATAATTGTGAATTTGTTATAAATTGGTATTGATGGAGAACTTTTTTATTTTGTGAACCACTGAAACATATGCAAATATAAAAATCAACTCTTTTTTTTTTTTTTTTAAATCAAATTCCTGCCAGGCGAGGTGGCACACACCTGTAATCCTAGCGGCTTGGGAGGCTGAGGCAGGAGGATTGCGAATTCAAAGTCATCCTCAGCAATGGCAAGGCGATAAGCAACTCAGTGAGACCCTAAATAAGTCTCAGTGAGTCTCTAAATAAAATGCAAAATAGGGCTGGAGATGTGGCTCAGTGGTTGAGTGCCCCTGAATTCAATCCCCAGTAGTGCTCCCCCCCCCAAAAAAAAAAATCATACTGCTTAGACAAAAACCAAACAAAACCCAAAACCAACAGACAAGTACTATATGATGTATATTGAATTGGATCCATAGCACAACTTAACAATGAGACAAGAGCGCAGGGGGAAATGCTGGAACCAAACTCAGAGTCAGCATTCAGGTGAAACAAAGACTAGTGATTTATTAGAAGTCAGAAGAAGAAAAGCAGAAATGGACCACACCAGCACCCAGTCTACAGGACTGATGATGCAGCACCATGAACAGGCTGAGTGGGTGCTTTCACACAGAGATGTACCCCTGGCACAGAAGACAAAGTATAACAGAAAGCACTTCACTAAACAGACCCTCGCATAACAGTGGAATAGATCCACTCTAGAAGATGGACCAATCTCAGTACAGAAACAGAGAAAAAATAATTCAAAAAGTTGGCTACTAGAATTATCAATTAGTTTTTAAAATCTAAAAAATAAACTAAGGGATAAAAATAAAGGATATGAAAGAGCATTTCAATAAAGAGATATTCTTAAAAAAATAGTGCAAAAAATTCTATATTCAGATGGCAAAAGACAAAAAGTAATAAAAAACTGTGATCACAATATACAAGAATTCTGGGACAACATTAAGAAAGTTAACTTAAGGCTTATAGGTATTAAAGGAGAGAAACAGGCTAATGACACTGACAATAGAAAATCTTCCAAACCTGGGAAACGAGATGAACATTCAGATGTTGGAGGCATTTAGAACCTCAAATAGACAAAACCAAAAAATAGTCTGAGACACATTATAGTTAAAATGAAAAAAAAAAAAAAAAAAAACAAGAACAAAGAAAGAATTTTTAAAACTGCAAGAGAGAAACTCCAAACCAATCAGAATAACAGCAGGTTTTTCACAGAAATCCTAAAGGCCAGGAGGACTTGTATTTCAAGTCCTCAGAGAAAATAACAGCCAAGCTAGACTGCCACAATCAGCATCAAAGGAGAAATTTTAAATCAGAATCAAAGGAGAAATTTTAAAATTCCAAGATAAGCATAAACTAAAAAAATTCTTGACTTCTACAGAACACTGCAGAGAATATTTAAAGAAATTCTATACACACAAGAAGATAAAAACAACCAAGAGAGACCAAGTGGAATAAATCTCAGGGCTGGGGATGTGGCTCAAGCGGTAGCGCGCTCGCCTGGCATGCATGTGGCCTGGGTTCAATCCTCAGCACCACATACAAAGATGTTGTGTCGGCCGAAAACTGAAAAATAAAAATTTCTCTCTCTCTCTCTCTCTCTCTCTCTCTCTCTCTCTCTCTCTCTCTCTCAAAAGAAAAAAAAAAAAAAAAGAAGCCACGTTGGGGGCTGGGGCTCAGCGGTACAGTGCTCGCCTAGGAAGTTCCAGGCCCTGGGTTCGATCCTCGGCACCACATAAATAAATAAAATAAAGATATTGTGTCCAATTACAACTAAAAAAATAATTTTAAAAAAAGAGGAATAAATCTCATAAGAAGAAGAAATAGGCAAATGAGAATTAGGATCAAATCAAACATTAAGACAAAATGTCAGGAAATAATACATACCTCTCTATAAAAACAATGCAAATACTCTCAAATCTTCAATTCATAGGCATAGACTGACAGACTGAATTAAAAAACAAGATATAATTTCGTGTTTCCTGCAAAACACACCTCACAGGCAAAGACATCCAGACTGAAAGTAAAAGGATGGAAAATTATATATAATTACAAATGGGAATCCAAAGGCAAGCAAAATTAGACGGGACAAAAAAAGGTCACCGCTACATACTGGTAAGGGGAACAATTCAACAAGATAGAACAGTGGTAAATATTTAATGCCCCAAACATACACTATTCAACATAAATGCTCAGATATGCCCCAATATAATAATTGTGGTGATTTCAATACACCTATCTCAAAACTGAAATCAACAAAGTTACTACAGAGTTGAAACAAGATATAGATCAAATGAACTTAACACAGTTACAAAATATTTCACTCAACAACAGTTGGATATACTTTCTTTTCAGCTACTCACAGTTTTCTAACAGATCAAATTTTAAGCAACAAAGCAATTCTTAGCAAATACAAAGAAGCTGAAATAATTTCTTGCATCTAATCCAAACATAATCTTATGAAATTATAAATTAACAGCAAGAAAAACTACAGAAACTCTATATAAATACATGGAGATTGAATAATACACTTTTGAATGATGAGCAGATCATCAACTAATCAGAGGAAAAATTTAAAAATTCTTAGACTCAAACAAGAATAGAAACATAACATATTAGAAACTATGAGATACCGCAAAGTCCCCAGAGGAAAGTTTATAGCTATGAGTGCCTACATTTGAAAAATCAGAAAAATCTCAAATAAATAACCTAACGATACATCTCAAGATCTTAGTAAAACAATAACAAGTCAATCTCTACACCATAGAAATTATAAAGACCAGAGTTGAAATTAATGAAAACCATAATAAAAAAACTACAAAGATTCAACACAAAATTCATTTTTTAAAAAGATAAACAAGATTGATAAGCCCTTAACCAAGAGTGAGAAAACCCAAATAAATAAAAATAGAGACAAGAAAAGGGATTTACAACAGACATCAGTGGTACAACAGTTGAAATCCACAGTATCATTAGGGATTATTTTGAAATTCTAGAAAAAAAGGGACAAATTTCTAGACCTACCAAAACTGAACCCAGAGGACACAGGAAACCTAAAAAGACCAATAAAAAGCAATGAGATTGAAGCAGTAATAAAAACTCTTTCAATAAAGAATAACTTAGGACCAGATGAATTCACAATTGAATTGTACAAGTTCTTTAAAGAAGAACTAACATCAGGGCGCCTTATTCTACAAAACCAGAATGACCTATACCAAACCAGATGAAAACAAATCAAGAAAAGAAAATATCCTTGATGAACCTAAGTACAAAAATCCTTAACAAAATGTGTTTTAGTCAGCTTTTTCACCACTGTGACTAAAAGATTTGACTAGAACTATGGTAGAGAAGGAAAAGTTTATTTGGAGGCATATGATTTGAACGGTCTCAGTCCATAGACAGCCAGCTCCATTCCTTGGGAACATCATGGTGGAAGAGTATGGTGAAGGGAAGCAGCTCACATGGTGATCAGGAAGCAGAGACTCCACTTGCCAGATACAAAGTATATACCTCAAACCTATGCCCCCCAATGCCCACCTCCTCCAGCCACATCGTGTCACTTTAGTTACCACTCAATTAATCCCTATCATGGCGTTAATTCACTGATTGGGTTAAGACTCTCACAACCCAATCATGTCTCCTCCGAACCTTCTAGCATTGTCTTACAAGTAAGCTTCTGGGGGACACCTCACATCCAAACCATATCAACCCATAAATCAAATTCAACAACACATCAAAAATATCACACATCATGATCAAGGTGGTTTCATCCCACGGATGCAAGGATTGTTCAATATTCACAAATTGATAAATGTAATACACCCCATAAGTAGAACTGAGGTAAGAAACCACATGATGATCTCAATAGATGGAAGAAAAGCCTTGGACAAAAATTAACACCTCTTCATGATAAAAGCCCTTAAAAAAACTAAGGACTTTTATCTAAACATAATATAGGCTAAATACAAGCAATCTGAAGCCAATATCATATTGAATGGGGAAAAACTGAAAGCATTTCCTCTTAAGTCAGGAGCAAGAAAAGAATGTCTATTCAATATAGTACTTGAAATTTTAGCCAAAGCAATTAAGCAAAAGAAAGAAATAAAAGGAAGAAAAAAGAAATAAAAGAACAGGAAGAAATTAAATGATCCCTATTTGTAGATGACATAATTACCTGCAAAAGACCATAAAGGCTCTAGAGCTGATAAGAACATTCAGCAAAGTGGTAGGATACACAATCAACATACAAAAATCAATAGTTTTTCTATACACAAGTAATGAATCCAATGAGAAAGGAAAAAAAAGAAAACAAATCCATTCCAGCCTCATATCTATCTCTATCTCTCTCTTTCTCTCTCTCTCTACACACACACACACAGGAATAAATTTAAACAAAGAAGTGAAAGACTTCTATGGGGAAATCTACAGAACACTGAATAAAGAAATAGAAGACACTAAAAGATGGAAAGAACTCTTATGTTCAAAAGTAGGAAGAATTAATAGCATCATTAATCTCTAGGATATATAAGAACTCAAAAAACTTAACAACAAAAAAAACAAATAACCCAATCAATAAATGGGCCAAGGAACTGAACAGACACTTCACAGAAGAAGAAATACAATTGATCAACAAATATATGAAAAGTGTTCAACATCTGTAGCAACTAAAAAAATGCATATCAAAATATTCTAAGATTTCATCTTACTCCTGTCAGAATGGCAATCATCAAAAATACAGGCAACAATAAATGTTGTCGAGGATGTGGAGAAAAAAGTATACTCATACATTGCTGGTGGGACTGCAAACTGGTGCAACCACTTTGGAAGGCAGTATGGAGATTCCTCAGAAAATTGGGACTGGAACACCATTTGACCTCAGCTATCTCACTCCTTGGTTTATACCCAAAGGACTTAAAATCAGCATACTATAGAAATGCAGCCACATCAATGTTTATAGCAGCTCAATTCACAATAGCAGGACTATGGAACCAACCTAGGTGTCCCTCAATAGATGAATGGATAAAGAAAATGTGGTATACATACTCCATGGAATATTACTCAGCTTTAAAGAAGAATGAAATTATGGCATTTGACAGTAAATGGTTGGAGTTGGAGAATATCATGCTAAGTGAAATAAGCCAATCCCACAAAACCCAAGGCCAACTGTTTTCTCTAATATGTGGATGCTAATTCACAATAAGGCGGGGAGCATTAGGAAAGAACAGCATTACCTCAGATTAGGTAGAGGGAAGTGATGGGAAGGGAGGAGAGGGGATGTGGGGATAGGAAAGATGGTAGAATCAGACAGACATTATTACTGTATGTGTATATGTGACCACATGACCATGATTCTACAACATGTACACTCAGAAAAATGAGAAATTGGGCTGGGATGTAGCTCAGCGGCAAAGCGTCTGCCTTGCATTCACAAAGCCCTGGGTTTGACCCCCAGATCAAAAAAAGACAAAAAAAAGAACCCCACCAAAAAAAAAAAATAATAAGATTAAAAAAAATGAGAAATTATATCCCCTCTATGTATGATATACCAAAGTACATAAATGCATGCTACTGTCATGCATAACTAGTTTCAAAAATTTTTTAAATTTTTAAAAAGATAACTGAAATGTAAGATTAAATAACAAAATAAACACTATTGAACCTTGGAAAAAATGGCCATATTAACCAAAAGTGATTCCAAGGTTAAATGTGATCCCCATCAAAATACCAATGATAGTCTTCACAGAACAAGGAGAGGGGGGAGTCATAAAACTCATCTGAAAGAATAAAAGACCCAGAATAGCCAAGATATTTCTAACCAAAAAGAGCAATCCTGGCAGAATCACAATACCCAATTTTAAATTATATTACAGAGTTATAGTAACAAAAAAAGAATGATACTGGCATAAAAAAGACACATAGAACCATGAAACAAAACTGAAGACAGAGACAAACCTACAGATATAGCCATCTGATTTTTGACAAATGTACCAAAAAACATACATTGGAGAAAAGACAATCTCTTTAACAAACAGTGTTAGGAAAACTGGACATCCATATGTAATCGAAAAAACCTAGATTGCTATCTCTCACCCTGCTCAAAAGTCAACTCAAAATGGATCAAAGACCTACGAATAAAACCAGAAACTTTGAAACTGTTACACAAAAACTTAAGGGAAATGCTTCAACAACAACAACAACAACAAAAATTCAAATAAGGGAATTACTGACCAAACAAACACTTCTCAAAGTAAGTACAAATGTTCAACTGTTTAGCCATCAGGAAAATGCAAATCAAAACTACACTGAGGTTCCATCTTACTCCAGTCAGAATGGCAATCATGAAAAATACAAATAATAATAAACGCTGGTGAGGGAGCAGGGAAAAGGACCCCTGATACACTGATACACTGTTGGTGCAAATACACAGTAGAATAGCCAGTATGGAAGTCAGCATGGAGGTCTCTCAAAAAACTAAATATGGAACTACCACGTGATTCAGCTGTACCACTCCCTGGTATCCATCCAGAAGAACTCAAAACAGCATACCCTAGAGGTAATGTGCATTCTCACATTTAATAGAAGCACAATTCATAATAGCTAAGTTCCAGTCTAGGAATCTGTCAACAGATGAATGAGCTAAAAAATGTGGCACTGTTATAGTTTGGATGCAAGGTGTCTCCTAAAAGCTCACGTGTCAGATAATGCAAGAAGTTTCAGGCATAGATACACAATGCAGTTTTATTCAACCATAAAGATGAGCAAAATTATATCATTTGCAGAAAAAAAGGATGGAATTGGAAAGCATTTTGTTAAGCAAAGTAAGTCAGACTCAGAAAGTCAAGAGTCCTATTGTTTTCTCTCATGGAAGAAAAAAAATAAGGGTAAAGAGAAGAAAAAGAAAAAAAATGATCTCACGAAAATACAAGGTAGACCAATAGGGCAGAGGAAGAAGGTCAGGGAAAGGGAAGGGGGGAAGGAAAGGGGAGGTACTGGGGAGTAAAACTGATCCAATTATAGTAAGTACATGTACAAATATATCACAATGAAAACCCATCATTCTGTACAATTAATATGCATCAATAAAAAATGTTTTAAATCAAACTGATGGTTTAGTTAAAAACATCAACTCTTCTACTTGTATAATTCAGAAAAAAGTACACATACACAAAATAATCTAGCAGTACATTTACCATGATGTAAAAATATGACCATCAACATAAAGAATGGGAAATAAAAAGAGAAAATTACAGGAGAAAAAGAGACTCGAGTACTCCCACACCAAAAAAAAAAAAAAAAAAAAATCCCTATTTTCCTCTCCTGCTCTACACATATACATACAGGAAAGCAAGAATAAAAATAGGAACAAATATTCTCATAAAGATCTCAATCTCCTTACCACTGGAAATGCTCGTGCTGCATTATATGTTTGCAGCATGGACACCATAGGGAAATCATCCTCAGATGAGGATGACAGATTCGGTCAGCCAGGAATTCCTGGTTCCTGTTCCATATACTCAGTCAGGTGCCCCATAATGACATTTCAGTCACCCAAGGACTACATACGTGACAGCGGTCCCAAAAGATTACACCACCTAGTGACACTGCAGCCATCTTAGTTTGTGTTAAGTACACTTTATCAAGTTCGTACAGAGTTCCTAACAAGGCACTTCTCAGAACATGTCCCTGGCCTTAAGCAAGTGACTCTGTAACTAGATTTCTTTAAGCAGAATCATATTGTTTTAATCCATTTACACAAAGATGATAGTGATGATAAGGGTATAAATATTATAACATCTAAGATAGACAAGTGGTTCTGCTGGAGGTGCCTAAGTAAATGCAACAAAAGCATCACTGAATACACTAGTTTCTTATACACTTCAGAGTGCATGGAACATTAAAAAGCTAGATAGTGACCATCAAACAATGGCATCAGTTCTAACAGTGGTACTTTTAATCCCAAAATAGACTAAGAGGCTAACCATAACAACAAATTATTATACTGTCAAGTAAGATTTCTACTGTTATATAATAAAATCTAATCTGATGAGTAATCACTTGAAGTTCTATGTAATGCAAAAAGCAACCTTACCTTAAAGCAGAGTAGACACCCAGTGACAGAAATGAATAATCAGGATCATAGTACAAATACACAGATGAAACACAGTATGGAAGGATGTCAATCACCCCCACAGCAATGATCTTCCCATCAAGCCAGTACTGCTGGTGAAAGGAGCCATAACCACACTCTGGTCCATTAGGGGGATACTCTGCCTATGAAAAATAGATACACAAACATGAAGTTTGCCATTTTTCCTTATATTTAAAAAATCTCATAATTAATCTAGCAGACTTTTATTTGACTAAGTTAAATAAGTCCTAAAATGTCCCTCTTTGTTGCCTTCACCTTCCCCAGTTACACACTGTTAAATAGCAAACCTTTTAACTTGTAGAAAACTGATGGAACAAAAGGATGAAAAGTAAAATCAAGAAAGGGTGAGATGGAGAGTACGGTTAGCAAGGACGGGGTTGCAGCTGGCCAGGGGGAATAACTTGAAAAGCTCTATAGCACAAGGCTGGGGACATGGCTCAATGGTGTATGCCTGCCTAGCATGCCCGAGGACCTGGTTCAACGCATAGTACCACGAAAGTGCTACAGCACAGCAGGTTACCTACGGCTGACAATAATAAAACAAGTATTTCAAAACAGCTAGTAGAGAGGATTTTACATAATTTTACATCATCTCAACAAAGAAATGTAATGTCTAAGGTGATATGGCAGATATGCCAATTATCCTAATTAGATCATTATACACTATGTACCTTGTTTTCAAACATTACGTGGTATCTCATAAATGTGTATAATTACAATGTGTCAATTAAAATTCATTCAAAAAAATTAAAAGTAAGAAATCAACTTAAGTTTTCCTCAACTTACTTGTTTTAATATTTGACAGTGAGAAATGCACAGGTTAAGTGAATTACTATGAAACTATATTCTTTTGTTCCACATGTAGGTTGAAAGGAAATTATGTGTGGGAGACAAACAACATAGAGGGCTGGGTGAGAACAGGGGAAGCGCTCCCATTAGGCCAACCAGGCCAGTTCTCTGATAACCACACCACTGAGAAGCCACATGACCCCATTACTTGTTCCAGGTAAGAGTTCCTGTGTACAGACAAAGAGCTATGGATACTACTTCTTAGCTAAAGGTGAAAAAGGTTTCTTCATAATTATCATAATGCAACTATAACCACAAAGAAGAAATGCTGAAATTTCAGAGTGTGTATGTGTGTGTGTGTGTTTGTGTGTTTGTATATATACATATATAAATATATATATTTTTTGTAAATTCAGCTAATAGGCATTTCATATTATAAAATAACACGATTTTAATTATAACTATTGACATAAAAATCATAAAATAAAATTTATGAAGTAACATTAAAGTCTTTATAATAGAGTTTGTAAATATTAGAAATTAACAAGTGAACAAATACAAATGTCTGGTACATCATTTTCATATATTTAAAACCACAGAAAATGTACATTGGCAAAGGCGGGGGAGGAATAGAGAAAAATAAAAAGAGCAGGTTTGCTAATATCCAAACTAGTAAAAAAACAAAAAGAATATAATTCAATATTTCTTGTAAACAAATATCAACAAATATCAGCAAATTCAATCCAACAATGTACAGAAAGAATTATATGTTATGAACAAGAGTAATTTATTCTAGGTATTTGAGGCTGGTTAGAATAAGAAAAGCAATCATTAAGAGAGGGGGAGGAAGGAAAGTAATCAATGTAATCCATCCTATCCGTGTGGCTAAAACAAGAAAAATAATATAATCATATCAACTGAAGCAGGAAATATGTTTAACAAAAACCTAACAGCTATTCATAACTAAAAACTCATACAAATGGGGAACTTGTTCAACTTGATATCAAATATACATAAAAACCCTATAGCTAGTATCACACTTAATAAGAAACTAGATGCTTTCCCCTACTTAAGATCATGAACTAGGCAGGAAAATCCTCTCCCCCAACTCTTATTCAACATCAGACTTGAAATCCTAGCTAGTACCATGAGACAAGAAAAGAAAATAAAAGTTTTCAAAATGGGAAGAGGAAAAAAAAATCTGTTTATAGATGGCATAACTGTCTATGTAAAAAAAAAAAATCCCAAAGAACTAAAAGAAAAACTAGAATATTTGTTATTAGCAATCATTAAAAAGTACCAGAATATGAGCCTAATTGCTGATATATACATAACTTCTATATATCAGCAATGTCTAGGATTGAAATTAAAAACACAAATCATTAATTAAACCATGAAAAAAAATCCAGGTTTAAATCTAACAAAACATGTACAGAATCTATATGAAGAGAACCATAAAACTCTTACAGAAGGGATCAAAGAAGACCTAAGTAAAAGGAAAAATATTTGTTCATCGATTGGAAGACTCAACATTGTCAAGATGTCAGTTCTTCTCAAGTTGATCTATACAGAGTGCAATCCCTATCAAAATCAGAACAAGCTTTTTAAGGGATACTGACAAACTCATTTCTAAAGTTTATAGAGAGAGACAAAAGACCCAGAATAGCCAACCCAGAACAAAGCTGAAGGGCTGATGCTAGCCCATGTCAGGGCTCAACCATAAAGCTATAATAATCAAGACAGCATGGTAGTCCTGACAAAGTATGAGATAAATAGATCAACAGAACATAACAGATCTATAGAAATACAGTGAAGCGATCTGCCGCAGTCTGGCTGGGCACAATTTAGGAGCCACTTGTCAAAAGAAAGAAACTTTATTTTTAGAACCACACACCGCACCACACAGCTCCTCAGGAAAAACCTTCAGAGTCCAACTGCCACCACCACCGGCTTCTCACAAGCCTCTCAACCTCCCCCACTCCTCCTGCTCTTGAGGCCGATTGGCTGGGTCGCAATGGCGGAGCCAAAAAAAGTCCCCCAATGAGCAGCTCCCTAGTCTGAAAGGGCAGGGAAACAGCCCAATGAGCATCACCGCAGAGGAGCCAATCAGCTAGAAGTTGCTGGGGCCACTGTGAGCCAATCATCAGCTGGCAGCTGGAAGTTTGCTGGCAGCTGGAAGTTTGCTGGGGCCCATTCGGCTGTGGCTCTCAACATCAATCTTTGACTAAGGAGTAAACATAATTCAATAGAGAAAGGATAGTCTTTACAACAATGGTGCTTTAACAACTGGACATCCATATGCAAAACAAAACAAAAAAAATCTAGACAACTTACACCTTTCACAAAAATTAACTTAAGCTGGGCCTGGTGGTGCACGCCAGTAATCCCAGTGGCTCAAGAGGCTGAGGCAGGAGATCGAAAATTCAAAGCCAACCTCAGCAATTTAGCGAGACATTAAGCAATTCAGAGAGATCCTGTCTCTAAATGACATACAGTGGTCGAGTGCCAACCCCCAAATTCAATTCCTGGTATTTAAAATAATAATAATAATAATAATAATAATAATAATAATAATAATCTCAAAATGGATTGCAGACCTAAATGTAAATTTCAAATCTGTAAAATTTCTGTATGACATATCTAGAAGATATAATCTCAGCAACTGTGGGTTTGAGAACATTTTTAGATACAATACCAAAAGCACAATCCATCAAAATAAAAAGCTAGTATAGAAGATATAATCTCAGCAACTTTGGGTTTGAGAACATTTTTAGATACAATACCAAAAGCACAATCCATCAAAATAAAAAGCTAGTAAGTTGCACTTTATAAAAATTTATAAAAAAAAAAAACATGTTGAATAAAAAGAATAAAAAGTACAGCCACAGAGTGAAAGAAAATACTACAGAAGATTTATCTGATAAAGGATTAGTACTCTCAAAATACACAAAATTTTTTTAAATTCAACAATAAAAACCCTATTTTAAAATGAGCAAAGATATGAACAACACTTAACTGAAAAAAAATGTACAGTTGGCAAGTAAGCATATGAAAAGATGTTCAGCATCATTTGTCATTAGGGAATTCCAAATTAAAATAATAATGATGAGTGCTATACAACTATTAGAATGGCTGAAATCCAAAAACAGTGCCAAATGCTGATAAAGACCAAGAGCAACAGAATCCTCATTCAAGGACAGCAGGAATGTACAGTGGTATGGCACTTTTCAAATTTCTTATAAAACTAAAGTACCCTTTACCATACAAAACAGCAACCACACTCCTAGATGTTATTCTAGTTTGAAAACTTGTGTCATACAAAAACCCAAAACCTTGAAAGTGAATGTTTATAACTGTTTTACTCACAGCTGTTCAAAACTGGAAACAACCAAGATAACCTTCAATAGGTGAATGGAAAACAAACTGTGGTCCATCCATACAATGGAACAGTATTCAGCAATAAGAAGAAAGCTCTCAAGGCAGACACATGCACACACACAATGAAGAAGCTTCAGATGCATATTGCTAGGTGAAAGACTTGAGTCTGAAAGGTTACAACCTGCACAAATTCACCTGGAATCCATAAAAGGAAAAAGCAGAGACCAGTAAAAAGATCAGTGTTACCAGAGTTTGGGAGTACTAGGGGAAGGATAAATAGATCAAACAGGCCTTTTAAGTGGTAAAATGATTCCATATATATGATACTATATCAGTAGAGAAGTCACATTACGTATTTATCAAAACCACAGAACTTTGCAACACAAAGAATAAATCTAAATGTATGCAAATGCAAATTTCTAAAAAAATTACTTGGGAGTCTGGAGAACCATGAAAGCACACAGGCTGTGGTGAGAGAATCTAGCTAGATTACACAAGTGTGAAACAATCTCACTGAAAGGTGCTACAGGAACAAAGGCAAATGAACAGCACCTAAGGTGGCGCTCCATCTGAGAAGGCTGCTTCCAGTGAGGGTCTAGACTGACAGTCTGACACTGCTATATGAGCATCTGAAACTGAACAATTAAGTATATGGATGGTGGCTGGTAGGAGGCAGGTTTCTCACTGTTACAGTGGGAATTTATAGATAAATAAGGGCTTGAAGGTTTAAGAATCAATTTTAGCTTAATATAAACACAAATGGTAATACCTGGAAATGTATATTATAAACATGTGCATATATACAAGTTAATACACACGTTTTTTTTTTCCTGTCATCTGAGAGGGCTAAAGGAAACAGCATCCCACTAGCAACAGTACACCTAATGCCCAGACTTTCATCCTAATTCCATTCTGCAATCAAAGGAATGAGGGCTACTGGGAGAAATGGCTGGTTCTCAGACTGGAAGAAATATTTAAGATGAGCTTGGAGCATCTTATAGTGTCAAGAAGGTAAGGATGTACTCAAAAAACAAAAACAAAACTCAAACCCACACTGATGGAGACGTATCAAAGAAACACAGGAGTCAACTGAAAGAGCACCCCAATGCCGCAGTCCAGCTGCAGCAAAATAACCGGGGGGTGACGAACAACTTGTGTACGTTGATACAGCAGGAGTGGAAGCCATTTATTGTAGGACAGGAGTGGTATTTATACATTCCACACAGCTTATCTTAATTAGCATAAACTAGATACAGCAGTCAACCAATAAGATATCTCCACACTTAATGGCTCTTCTGGCCTTACTTCACAAACCACTCCCTCTGGCATTTTGCCAGGTGCCATCCTGACTTGTTTACAGACTCTAACACCCCAAGTCCAGAGTTGGAATAATTTCAGCAACAAAATAACATAGTATTGGATTTATAATGCTAAATCTTTGAGTCCATACTATTACATATGACTAAAAAATAATGGAGGAGAAAAATTCCCATGCAGAAGAATTCTGAATAGGTTACCTAGATACCTTGCCCTAAAGATAGATGGTGTAACCCCTCCCTCATTAAGTGTGGAATGTACACAACTCCTTCCAAACAGTACAGTGTGGAAGGAGGATAAAGGTGAACAAGGTCAACTAGTAAGACAGTGATCTAGCAGTATTGGCAATCAGTCATTGTTGTTGTTAAGATGCTGTTTGGGCAATAACTTTCAAGAGCTTCCATCAATTATAATAACAAATTATGTCAGAACCTAGTTTTAGTATTCACTGTCAAATACATATTGTCTTTTAAAGGTTATTCCTATTTTCCTAGCAGCAGACACAATTTGAAGGGTAGAGCAGGTAAACAAACAGAAGCCCTAACCTAAAGAAAATAAGAAGGGGCTGGGGATGTGGCTCAAGCGGTAGCGCGCTCGCCTGGCGTGCGTGCGACCCGGGTTCGATCCTCAGCACCACATACCAACAAAGATGTTGTGTCCGCCGAGAACTAAAAAATAAAAAAAATTCTCTCTCTCTCTCTCTCTCTCTCTCTCTCTCCCCTCTCTCACACTCTCTTAAAAAAAAAAGAAAAAGAAAATAAGAAAGGCCACTGCCCTGTTATAACTGAACACCCAACTGACAGTGTGCTCTGGAGTGCTGGTGGTCCTGAAGCCCATGACCTGCCTCCTAGATGAGCACTCCAGCCATGTAGTGAGAGACCAAAGAGTGCAGATGCTACTGGATTTCATGACAACTCTCTTTTAAATGTAAGCCCTGAGGCTTATAGGAATGGAAGCAGAGAAAAGCTAATTAGGTGACTTTGAAATTAATCTAAATACTTCTAAGATTTCAGTTTAGTGCTTCACTCCAGGACTCATTAAATGTAAAGTGTGTGCTCAGTCATCCATTCATTCATTCAAAATGTCCTTATAAAGTACACAAGGATGAGCTCAATGAGCAAATTCTCAATAAACAATACATACTATTAATCCTAAATAAAAATCATCCCAGCGGCTCAGGAAGCTGAGGCAGGAAGATTTCGAGTTCAAAGCCAGCCTCAGCAACAGGTGAGGCGCTAAGCAACTCAGTGAGACCCTGACTCTAAATAAAAATACAAAATAGAGCTGGGGATGTAGCTTAGTGGTTGAGTGCCCCTGAATTCAATCCCCAGTACCAAAAAACAAACAAACAAACAAACAAACAAAAATCAGTCCTAAATGTTGTACCAGCTGAAATATCTTTTCTAATTGCAATTACCTTCTCAGTTTCCAACTGTCATCCTTTCTCTCACCCCTGAACCTCCCATTTGATAATCTGACTCTTATTCACAGGTGTGTTCTGCTCTGAGTCCAGTCATAACTAATGTGTCCAACCTCAAGCATTATTCCTGTCTCTCAACTGGTCTGGAAACTTGGGTCTTGCAAAAGCACTTTACACTGATAGGAGATATCCCATAATTATTCAGGAAAAAATAGACTTATATACTACCAACTCTGAGCTCCCTCACTGCATACAAGAAGAAACCTGAAATCCCGCAGCCAAATGGGCAGTACAAATATCAGAAAACCAAGAAACTACAAACTGACTCAAAAACTGGCATCTTAGCTCCTGGACTAATGTTATTTTTATGCTATTATAAAAAGTCAGCCAATCCAATACATTCAAGCAAACTCAGTTTCAAAAACTCCCAGTATATCCAAATCAGTAAATATAGCAACATCAAAAGCAGTATTTCAATGAATGCTGTTTGTTTTCTTAAAGTCTGTTTTGCTGTACTTTTTTCTTTCCAATATGTTTTCTGACAACTAAAATAGGGATGAGTTCCTTTTCTCCCTTGTAGGTCCATGAGGGACCTTCAAGGGAGAAAAGAAATCAGATTTCAAAAGTGGAAGACAAGGTAAAGCAGCTGAGAAGCTATTTTCCTAAAAGTACATCCAGTTGTCTCAGCCACATGGATAACCATGTTCTTAACGTGATTAGTACAAATAAATACAAAGTTTTCAACAAGTAAGTGACAGCTATGGAGAACTGGCTGGAGGTGAACCCAAGATTGTGACTCCCTTTACCATCCTTTCAGGGGGATTAGCCAGATCCTCCAGGTCACTCCCCTCTGGCTTTCATTCAGAAAAACTTCAGTGCCTAGTTTACAATGCCATAAACTAAAAGGATTTAAATGCATGTATGATGTCTGCCTACAAATTCAGACACATCTATAGAATCAGTTCCTTTATTCCTCATGACATGAAATCACCACAATAGGGTATCTTCCTCTCAAATTACTGATTCAAATTACTTAACACTTGAAATAAGGAAAGAATAAGAGAGTCTAAGACTAAAAAAAGATAAAAATGGAAACAATTAAATCTGTTAACTCAGAAATCAGCTCTCCAATCATTTAATAACACATGGAAGCTCAGGCACTGAACTTTATGGTGCTGTGCTCCAATATGCTACTAGTTTGGACACTTTTTGACTGCAGGTGTGTACATGAGTGGCAGCTACAAATTATTTCTTACATATTTGTAAAATTATCAGTTAACATAGATCAAACTACATTATTAATTTTATTTGGGGTTTTTTGGAGGATACTAGGGATTGAACTCAGGGGCACTCGGCCACTGAACCACATCCTCAGCCCTATTTTGTATTTCATTTAGACACAGAGTATCATTGAGTTGCAAAGCATCCCAATTTTGCTGAAGCTGGTTTTGAACTCACAATCCTCCTGCCTCAGCCTCCAGAGTCTCCATTTTATTTTTATCATTATTTTTTGGTTCTGAGCTACATCCCCAGTCCCTAGCCCCACCCCCCTTTTTAATTTTGAGATAAGGTCTCACTAAGTTGCTAAGGCTGGCCTTGAACTTGTGATCCTCTGTCTCAGCCTCCTGATATATTGGGATTAGAGGCAAGCATCACCCTGCCTGGCTATATTACTTATTTTAATACACAAAACATTTAAGTGTTTCAAAATAATTCTAAATGATATTTCCCAAATGAGTTGAAAACTTATGACCACATAAAAACCTGCACATACAACAGCTTTGCTCATGATTGAAAAACCTGGAAGCAACTAACATGTCCTTCAATAGGTGAACAGATTCATACAATGGAAAATTGGCAAAAAGAATCAATTATCAAAATCACAAAAAGACAAGGAAGAACCCTAAAAGCATAATGGTAGTGAAAGAAGTTAGAGTAAAAAGCAAAAGGGCTACACACCCTATGATTCCAACCATTCACACTCTAGAAGTGCAAAACATGAGATTAAAAAGATCAGTGGTTGCCACAGGTGGTAGGAACAGGAGAGCAAAAACCAAGTACAGCACAAGGGACTTTAGGGCAGTGAAACTATTCCCTAGGATTCAGTAATGGTGGATGCATCATTACACCTCTGTCAAAACCCAGAGAATGTATAAAGCACAAAGAATACACTAATGTAAACTATGGACTTTAGTGAATAATAATGCAGCAAAATTGGTTCATAAATTGTAATAAATGTACCACAATGCTAGGACCTAAAAATTGTTTGTCTCATCCTAAACACATGCTAAATTTAACCCCCCATTATGAGGTATTCAGAAGTAGGATCAAAAATGAATTAATTCATGCATTTATGGAAAATGGGTTATCTTAAGAGTGTTTTAACATAAAAGCCAGTTTGGCTAGTTCTCTCTTATGCTTCCTGCTCTGCCAATAAGAAGGCCACCACCAGACACAACCTTCAACCTTGGTCAAGAATCATGAGCCAAAACATACCTCTTTTCTCTGTAACTTTCCCAGTCTTTGGTATTGTGTTATTAACAACAGAAAACGGACTTGGATACACACAATAACAATTTTTCAATTTGGCAGAATCCACTTATTACATCAGAACTTAAAATAATTTATCCCAAATTGGAAATGGAATTTAGTCATTGACAGGTAACAGAATTGGGAGAAAAATAAAAAGGAAGAGACCAAAGAGGATAGGTTTAAATTTTGGTGATATATTTCACAGATCAAATCTGAAGTTATATCTTACAGATGGAAATTTTCTAAAGTAGTTTCTGAATCCAAAGCTGGGTAGAAATCAAAGGTCAGACCAAATGTCAAAAGAATAAATGTAAAAGGTATAGAATCAACAAACAGAATAGACCATATTTTGCCTCCCTTCAGGAAAAATCACTCATCACTGTGCTACCAGCATTCATTTATCATCTCAGATCTCGGGCCCCACCCCAGACCTCTGAAGACAGGAATGGGCATTAACAAGACACACAGGCACTTCGTGTGGACATTGGGCTTGGGATACACTGGTCTAGGTGACAAGTAGGAGGGCGAGCCAACCTCACTGCATGCAAAGCCCCAGTCAGGTCAGAAGGCTGTCAAATGACAGGGGGCGCGTCATTTGGCCAACCAGAGCATCACCTTGAAGACACAGGGGTGGCTTCTTTCCCTCTTCTTTGTCACGTGCCTCACTGGCACTATGGCATTTGTTAAAGGCAGCTGAAACTATAAGGAGCCAGTGAGGTCCAGGGCAAGGCCTGCATTTACGCAGAGCTCCTGTGTACACGGTCCCCATGTTTTTAAATCCATTCATCCTCACATGTACTGGTCTAACTAATGGCTGGACAAAGACTCTGGACAAAAAAAAAAAAAAAAAAAAAACAGAGAACATGTGTTTGTATATGGGTATATATTCTTTTCTTCTAGGAGTAAGTAAATCCCAAGAGCCTTCACCACTATCACTTTTCCAGAGTCCCCACCTCTACCATGTTGGATACTGGCTTCCAACATAGGAATATGGCAGGACACCAACATTCAGACCATAGGGCTGGGTGTTCTTTCAGTGCAGTCTGGGCTTGATTTTCTATTGATTGGCTACTTTACAACCCTTCAGTGGCTGGGGTTAACCTGTATATTTCTATCCAGGGAAACAACCCAAAGGTTACAGTTTCCCATCCTGTAAGATTTCATCTAATCTAGCAATCTCGTCTCCATCTTTTTATTAAACTGCGTGTGTATCTATATCTATCTAGTTTCAAATGTTCTTTATGCCAATTTTAATGTCTTATTGGCTTTGCATTAACTAATGAGTCAAATTTTATTTGACATGTGTTCATGCTCTGTGTGTATGAGGTCATGATTTTACCTTTTTGAAAATTAGCTAACAGCTTTGGGGATGGTCCACTGAGAAGTTCCCGTGAACTCATTTGACAGAGGGAAGTCAATGAGACACACACCTCATGACCTACCAAGCCTTGCATGTCTTTTCTTGGTTCCCGAAGATTCCCAAGCAGCGCCAGAGCTCTCACACGGCTCGCTCTATTTCCCTGTGTCTTTTTCTCCCTTTCTAGTAAGTTTATGCTTCTGTTTTTGTTTTTTGTTTACTCGGGACCAATAAATTATCCCAACAGTGGGAGTAATAGTAGGACTTATATCTCTATTGGATGGATGATAGAGATCTACTCTGTTGAATGACAGAAGACAGAAAATGTGGTTTGTAATCTTGTTTGTCAGTTTGTATGTTTGTCAGATCAATTAACTAAAGAAAACAGTTCTTTGAGATCTGAATGGAGGCCAAGTGGGCTTATTTCTGACCTGTGAACTTAAACTGAAGAACTCTCTAGAAAGTTCAAAAAAGTCTTTATTTTTCAGTAAAATTGATTTATAGAAACAAGCATGTATATTAATTAAATCTCCAAATTCAGAAAAAATAAACTCCTTACATAAACTGCTACCTCAGAAAGAATTCAAGTTACATAACTAAGGTGAATCTTTAGATAAATCAAACTGGTTTAAAACCTGGGGTTTAATTCTGGAAAGTAATATGGAGATTCCTCAGAAAACTTGAAATGAAATCACCATTTGACCCAGTTATCCCACTCCTGGGTATATACCCAAAGGACTTGAAATCAGCATTCTATATTAACATGGCCACATCAATGTTTACAGCAACTCAATTCACAATAGCTAATATATGGAACTAACCTAGGTGCCCTTCAACAGATGAATGGATTTTAAAATATGTGGTACATACACAATGAAATACTATTCAGCCTTAAATAAAGAACAAAATTATGGCATTTGCCCGAAAATGGATGGAATTGGAGACTATCATGCTGCTAAATGAAATAAGCCAGTCCCTCCCCCCCAAAAAAAGCCAAATGTTCTCTTTGATATGCAGATGCTAACACAATAAGGGGGAGGTAGATAAGAATAGATGTACTTTGGATTAGAAAAAGGGGAATGAAGGGAAGGGATATGAAAGACAGTAGAACGAATCAGACATAACTTTCCTATTTTCATATATGAATATACGACCAGTGTAACTCTACTTTATGTATAACTACAAGAATGTGAAGTTACACTCCATTTATGTTAAAACACATTCTACATGTTAAAACACATTCTACTTTCATGTATAACTAAAAAGAAGAATTTTTTTTTAATTGGGTTTAAGGAAGAAAAAATTGTCTTTTCTCAGATTTATTAATAATAATACATCAGTAGATTTAAAATAAATAAATCTGCAGGTCTAATGAAAAAATAGTTCAATTGAACTTCTAACACTACTCATTATACATCAAAAAAAATTTAACAGTATTCCTACACAATGCTTAAGATTTTTAAAATCTATATGCAACTAAACTGAACTATAATTCTGACAAACATGTTTAAACTTTTATTTTTTTTGTACTGGGGATTAAACCCACGGTTGCTTAACTACTGAGCCACTTCTCCAGCCCTTTTTTATATTTTTGTTTAGAGATAGGGTCTAGCTGAGTTGCTTGAGGGCCTTGATAAGTTGCTGAGGCTCACTTTGAACTCTCAATCCTCCTGCCTCAACCTCCCCAGCAGCTGGGATTACAGCTGGGATTAGCACCACCACACCCAGCTAAACATTTTTAACTACAGTAAAATATACATAAAATCTACTATTTTAACCATTTTTAAGAGGACAGCTAAGTGATATTACGTACCTTCACAGTGTTGTGCAACTGTCACCATGACTCATCTCCAGAATTTTTCAGGTTTAAAACCACATGTACCCATTTAAACAATGACCTCTCCATTGGCCCTGGCAACGCCACTCTACTTCCTGTCTCTCTGAATTTAACTATTCTGCAAACCACATATGGACTCTTTAGTAACTGGCTTGTCTCACAAGGGTCATGTTATATGTGCCCTCTGCACATATAACACTCCACTGTATGAATATGCCATCTTTTATCCCTCATGTACCAGTGGACACAGCACTCTACCAACTGAGCTATATCCCTAGCCCCACCTACTTTAATTCTTTTGTGTATATACATCTACAAGTGACATTGGTGGATAGCATGGTAATTCTATCTGCAGGTTTCTAAAGTACTTTTCACTTTTTTTTTTACATTTCCACCAACAATGCATAGGAGTCCGGATTTCTCCACATCCATAACCAAACGGGTATAAACTGGTATCTCCCTATGGCTGTGATTTGCAATTCCCTAATGATTATATATTATATTTTGTGACGGCTTGTGCAATTTCTAAGATCCCCTGATAATTTTAACATGTAAATAAATTTATTTTAAATTTTTATTTTTGGTACTGGGGATTAAACCCAGGGGCACTTTACCACTAAGCTACATCCCCAGTCCTTTTTATTTTTTTTTAATTTTGAGAGTGGGGCTCACTAAATTGCCTAGGCTGGCCTTAAACTAGCAATTCTTCTGCCTCAGCCTCTGGAGTGGCTGAAATTATAGGCAGGTACCACTATACCCAGCTTATATTAATAAGTTAATGAATAATCTCTGGATATCTGAATAGTTTCTAAAGTAAGATAAACACCAAAATAAGAGCATAATTTAAAGTTTATATACCTTTCCTTCCTATTTCTATGTCCCCATGACTTTGGATCATGTCAATAAACACCCATCTTTGCCACTCAGTGTAAGAGGGTATGCACTCTGAGTCTGCGGCAATGCTTGCATACAGTCCTCAATTACCCAACTCCTAGCTCTCTGAATAAAAGAGAAGTTACACATCGATGACTGAACCCACACTAATAGCAAAAGTAAGAGATATATGCCTTTATGTATGCTAGATAATGGGACGGCACTTTTTTTTTTAACGCAAGAAGTGAGTAGAATGATCCTAAAGTAAAGTGGCAGCTTGTCTGAGAACATAAAAAGAAAAACGAAACTTGAAGGACTATAGCAAGCTGTAGGACAGGGGAGTGAATTCTATTTGCCTTGCTTTATAATATCTGAGCTGAAAAGAAGCCATAAAATACATTAAAATGTTGGCTCATTCACTCAGTTTTGAGGGACTTCTCCCTCTAGGATACTCTAGTCACTCTCTTGAAAGAATAAGGGCCAGGATGATTAAGGGACTTGCCCAAGGTTACAAAGCCAGTTTAGGAACATGCCAGGAAGAACCAAAACCTAGAATCTTCAATTTTCAACTCGGGGTTTTTCTCAATAGACACTGCTTCTGTGGTACACCACACTGAAACAGAATCACAATGTGCCCCTGGGTGCTGTTCAACATAATGAAGAAAGGGTTCAGTAAATGTGTTTCTCAAATATGTAATTGTTAGGAATTTAAATATTTCAAAGAACCCATGTTTCAGTCAGCGTTTCTACTGCTACAATCAAAAGACCTGACAAGAACAATCAGAAGAGGAAAAGTTTATTCGGGGGCTCACAGTTTCAGTCCATAGATGGCCGACTTCATTCCTTGGGGCCCAAGGTAAGGCAGAATGTGATGGTGGAAGAGTGTGGTAGAGGAAAACAGCTCAGAAAACAGAGAAAGACTCCACTTGCCAGACAAACTATATACCCCATGACCGCCTCCTCCAGCCACAACCCTCCTGCATTCAGTTTCCACTCAGCTAATCCCTATCATGAGATTAATTCACTGCTTGGGTCAAGGTTCTCATAACCCCATCATTTCACCTCTAAACTTTCTTGCATTGTCTCACATGTGAGCTTTTAGGGGACACCTAATATTTAAACCATAACAAACCAAAAGGGCTTACTCTTAACATTTAAAACTAAAAACTAGAGACACTGTGACAAAAATTTTAATTGAACTTTACAAAGCTTAAGTAATTGAGGAATTTAATAAGTGTGTCCAAAATAAGAAAGAAACTTATAAAGAATAGATAAAAATCAAGATTTTCTTTAATCTGATATTTCTTTATATTTTAAAACCTAACACTTCAATAAAAAGAGTTTTAGGGGCTGGGGTTATGGCTCAGTGATAGAGTGCTCACCTAGCACACATGAGGCACTGGGTGTGATTCTCAGCACCACATTAAAATAAAGATACTGTGTCCATTTACAACCAAGAAATAAATATTTTGGGGCTGGGGATGTGGCTCAAGTGGTAGCGGGCTTGACCAGCATGCGTGAAGCACTGGGTTCGATTCTCAGCACCACATAAAAATAAAATAAAGATACTGTGTCCACCTAAAACTAAAAAATAAATATTTAAAAAAAAAGATTTTTAGTAAAGCACCACCAAAATGGCTCACAAAATAACAGAATCCAAAACTTCTTAATTCTACTAGCTAGTCAATATTTATTGAACACTACAACATATACCTAAAAATCAAGAGTTACTATCCTTATGTGGGCCCTTTTTTAATGTCAGTTCAATTTGAGACTCCTGCTTTTCCGATCTTTTTATGAGGGAAAACACATCCCACAGTGACATTCCAGACTGAGAACTCAATGAATGCCAAGATCAAACAAGACTGACGTCCCCATGGAAACTAATCCACCCCAGGATTTACTATTCACACATCTTCTGAAGCATTCATGCACATCTAATGGGCAATGAAAACTGTCAAGGAAGATGACCCTAATTTCCAACACAGTTAAAAAGGTCCTTGGAGTAATGATGAATGCTACTACTTGCTAAAGGAAGCCAGATCCAGCAAGAAGATAGATTGAATGAACTTAAGATTTTAAGATACCATAACTAATCCAAATTCATGCAGAAAAATCTTTAACAAGATGATTTTGTGGTATTTAATGCTTGATTTTCTATTCTAAGTGTGCTTTCTTTTTTCTCAGAATCAGTTTTGATACTTTTATCATTCAGGATCAATTTCTAGAAAAGGACTTCCAAGTGCTATCATTTTACTATGAAATATACTCCCCTTCAATTTATATTGTCTTGATGGTGTCCAAAAAACAGATGGAAGTAAGCTCGTTCCTCTAGGAACCAGCCATAAGCTCAGAAGTACACTCTGGCCAGCACATACAAGTTCCTCTTGCTGGGCAAGGAACAGCGTCTTCAGTTTAACTTAGTTCCTTGTCATTAGCCTAGCTTGCAGCCCTGTCCCAGCCAGGAGTACACTCAGAGCCAAGTGAAGGGAAGAGCAGTCAAATGACAATCCCAGTGATCTTGCTCCAGAATTCTAATTAGTGCCTCTGGTCTACAGCTTGCTCAACTTCTGATTCAAGAATATGGGACTCAGCCTGAAAAACCAACAACTGTTCCTAACCTCCATGACCAGAAAAACATCCCTACTTATACTTCAACTTTTGCCTAGCGAACCAAGCTACAACCTAGCTTTTCCCTGCTCACTATTCAGTGCCATCAGTGGAATGCTAACCATTCTTTTAAGGATGTCTATGTCCCCTTCAGTTACCTCTTTCTGCACAGGCCCTAGCTCTTTAAATACAGCTGGGTCAACCAAGTACTAAGCTGGAGAACAGATGAAAGCTTCCCCAACTCACAGCTCAACCCTCTTCCTAGCCTTCTCTCCACAACTCTATGGACAGCTGATTCTTAGTGGCCAGAAATTATTCAGACTTCTTTCCAGCTTAACTCATTCTACCCCCACCTCATCTCTCCATTACTAGCTTTCCAAGATCCCTTCATTTCTCCAGGACCCAGTTTTGGCCTTTCTTTCTTCTACATTTTGCAGAATTCTGATTTTCAGCAAACTTATAAAATGGTAAAACTATCACAATCCAATGTTAGAACATTTGTGTCAACTCCCCACCGTATGACACTGTATTGCCCCTGGCCACATGTGGCTACTTAAAGTTAACTAAAATTCAAATACAGTTCCTACATAGCTCAGCAATACGTATGACCACCGGCTACTGTTCTGCAGTGCAGATGCAGGACATTCTGAACAGGAGGGTTCTGACTGGGACCCTTCACAGTTAATAATCAACATGGTTAGATTTAAGGACCGTCTTGCTACTTGTTCTCCATTTGTCCCACTTGCTTTCTGTTCACTCTTCCTTATCCTCTATTAAACTGAACACTCTATCATCATATCTTATCTTCACTATTTGCTTATTAACTCTACCTCTTTCCACCTTTTTCTTTCTTTTTCTTATGACTGCTCTAGGGCAACAACTTTGTCCACTAGGGACACCTAGCAAAGTCTAAAGACCATTTATGGCAACTAGGGCAGGGGAGGAGGATATACTGGCATCTAGTGGGCAGAGGCCAAAGGTGCAGCTAGGCTCCCAATGGTCCTTACAACCAAGACTCCCCCCAGCCCAAGATGCCCTGGGCGCCAAGGCTGAAAAGCCCTGCTGTGGGCTTTACCAAGTGCACCTCCAATTCATCATTCTCTTCAAGTAGTGCTCCAGCTTCTCACTGCGCCACCTCCTCCAGACTCGTGGCCGTGCTGTGGAGTGCCTAGCTAATCTAATCTACTTCTCTGGGCTTGATTTTTCCTAAGAAGTAGTAGATCGTCTGTAAGAATCAACAATGCAGGCAAAGTTAAGCACAGTTCCTATATATGACAGGTGCTGACTTCCCAGAAGATTTTAGGGATGGGAAAGGAAGGAACAGAAGGCAGAGAAATCGAGCGGTCTAAGTTGTCCCCGTGCATGTGTGGCATGACTTGTTCTCAACACCTCGACCTCTGCTGCTCTACCTCTAAATATGACGATGAGGCTGCGACCAACTGGACTGGCTGGCAAAGTCTGACTCTAAAGAGAATTTCAAGAATCTTTTGGCCTCTGATATATAATCCCTTTTATTTACCTACATTTAATTGAAGACATCTGTAAGTGGTGCCACACAAAATGTAATTCAGACTCAGAAATGTCAATAAAAATGTCTGTAAGGCAGAGGTCCGATGTAAACCTAGCAGGGAGTGCACATCAGCAGCCACAGAGCCACACAGAATTAGAAGTAGAATGGAAATATGCGGCCTGACTTGATGAGGTGATAAAAGCTCTTTTCCCATAAAGCTTAATGAGCGCTATTAGTCTTCAGCTTACAGGAATGTAAAAGGGTCAGCTCCACAGAGGGAAGGAGCTGACTCTCCACACATGGTCCATTCAAATGACAACATATCAAATTACTGATGTAATTACTATAACCTGACAATTTCATTAGATTCATGTGGCAGTTAACTGTTTAGGACTTACAACAAAGGGACATGGTTCATTCATAGAAGCTTTTGTAGATAAAATTAAGTTTAAAGTCAGCTTTATTTTCAACTGCAAGTCTCAAGTATGTGTCTCTACCAGACTTATTTTTCTTTCCTTCAAAATTAGGTAGGTGTTGGGTATTTACCATATCTGTAATTTCCCTTCTTCAGCTAAAATAAACTTAGTGGCAAAATTAAACATTTTGGGACTTCTAACATCCTCCTGCCTTGGCTCTGCTTGGGCTCTCAGGTGTTGTGTGGTGGCAAAAATTCAGAATCCTGGGCTCAGGGCTGCTGAAGGAGCTCTGGGGTTAGCGGCCACTCACTAAGCCATCAGGCAGGCCCTGTTTAAGTCCCAGCTGTGCAGGGGAGCAACTCAGCTGCCTTCTCCTTAAAACCCTTACTCCAGGTCACTCCTCTAAGTTCTTAATGAAACTCTATGACATGGTTACAAAAACCACTATTGAGGCTACCAATGCACCTCTACCCACTGTGGGTCCTTTATTTGAAGAGTAAAATGATTTAGCTTTTCATAGTTGATGCTAATATTTTGTGTATCTCCTCCTTTGATTACTATAAACTTTTAAAACACATTGACTAGGGGCTGGGGATGTGGCTCAAGCGGTAGCGCGCGCGCCTGGCATGCGTGCGGCCCGGGTTCGATCCTCAGCACCACATACCAACAAAGATGTTGTGTCCGCCGAGAACTAAAAAATAAATATTAAAAATTCTCTCTCTCTCTCTCTCTCCCCTCTCTCACTCTCTCTTAAAAAAAAAAAAAAAAACACATTGACTAGAATTTGCATTTTACCTCATTGACTAGTTGATCAAATCTAACCAAATGTTATTCAAAGAAACAGAATTTTTTATTCTAAAAGATCATTACATTCAACATAACTCTTTAATGACACTTCACCAAGTTGCCTTTTTATTATATGTATTTTATGTACAAAATTATATATCCTTATATAATTAATTTTTTTATCTTTTTCTTTGTGATACTTCCTACTGCTTCTATAGTAGAAATTGCTTCTTCAATTAAAGAACAGACTATAAAATGTATATTGCCTGCAAGTTTCTTCTGGTTTGGTTTTTGTTTTACACTAAGTTCTTATTTAAAATTCAATTTGTCAGGCATTGTGCTCATGTTTGTTACAAATCAACTCATTTAATTTTAATGACCTTCTAAGTATTATTTCCATTTTTAGATTGCAAAACAACAATGCAGGATGTCATTATTATAACCCGACAATTTCATTAGACTCATGGCAGTTAACGGTCCTTGGGCCACCTAAGTGCCTCCCATTTCAAAGCCCAGAATCTTTCCAGAATATTTCTTTGTTCCCCACATGCCCCTCAGACACTGGAGGTTTAGAAAATTTGACCAAACCTGGATGGTACCAGTCTTTCTGGTTTGGTCCCTTTCCCTTGGAGATCACTCAAAGTGGCCACCGGAGTGTTTAACATGCCAGGCTGGGCACCATAACTCATCATGAACAAAAATTGTTTCAATAACCAAATGAACACAAGGTTACAGAAACAGAAAATTAATAACTGCCAGTATGTGGGGAGGTCAAAGATGGGCTTACAAAGGACATAAGACTGAAGTTCAACCATGGAGAGGAATGTGGTTTGAATGAGCTGGAAACAGGGAAAGAAGCACAAAGTGAAATAAGTAATAGATGCAACAGGAAAGGCAAGAGGAAAGCAAGGAGTAGAGCTGGCATGTGTGCGCTGAAGCATCGCCTAAGGGAAGAACACAAATACCATCGGATTCCAGCAGCATGGTTCACACCTGCTCCTCTTTGTGGCCTCATTTGAGATGTAGGAATTATTATTTGCATTTTAAAGATAAGAAAACTAAGGGTCCAAGAGCTGGGATCTGCCCAAGATCATGTGGCTGATGAGTGAAAACATGTTCTTTTTCCAGGTCTTGCCAATCACTTACAAGTTTTTCTGCAACTGCAGCTCACAATGATACCTGGTTCTCTAAACATCGAACCGTTTTTCTTTATCTTAAAATATAATTACTGGATCCTCAGTTCTGTACTGAGAACCAGGATGAGTGTTCAATGAACAGAAAATGAAGCACCCAAAACCATGCCTGTGTGGCAACAGAAGCTTGCTGCAAATCCCCTGCTCCTGTCCAGTCAACTCATGGGCTTTAAAATGGTCTCTCAAACCAGGTGAAACCTCCTCAATTACAGCTTTTGCCTGTGATTTCTCCAGGTCTCTTAACACAAGGTTAATTTATATAGAGTTAAATAAACAATTGTGGGAATAATGGAGATACAAGGCTATTTAAAGTGAAGGACTGTTCACTCTACTTACTGAGAAAGAATTGAACTTAAAAAGGAGCAGTGACTAGTTATGAAGGTGAATAGCTGTAACTTGTAGAAAATTTTACCAAAAAAGGCTGTACTCATCTCATTACTATTATTGAAAAATGTGTTACTTCAAAATGATCACTCCTAAATTGTTAAATAAATGCCTAATGAAAGATACCAACATTGATACTCAATTAACAATTCTAGTATCAAAGTCAGTCAGTAACTCTTACCTCCAGCGGTGAACTGCAGAGGAATCTCGTGAACTGCAGAGGCAAATTTGAGCAGAATCAATTCATCCAGTCAGTGGGCAAAAAAAGAGAACACAGAAAAAGGAAAAACCATTATACAATATTCCAGTAAAAGCATCTAAAGTAAACCCAAAAGTCTATATAAAATTAGTGTTTTTATAACATTCTATGGCTCATCCACAGAGGATGAGAAGTCCAACTAGCCCACAGCCCTAGGTACCCAACTTTTTAAATTAGAGTGGATAAATATTCCTAAATATTTGTATAAAAGCAAATAAAGCACAACAATTAGTACTCATTTTTTTTAAGTTTTATTTCACAACCTTTATCTTATAGAAACACTCTCTAAGGGAGAAATCAGCAAACTTCCTGACCCTAAATGCCACCAGCAAAGTTAAGTTACTGCCCCCCAAAAAAGGGGATACAAACCACAGGGGAAGCCAGGAAAGGTGGAGACAGAGAACTGAGGACCAAGAGAGGAGGGAAGGCACAGGGAGGCTCCCTGTGGGGACCAAACTGGCAGTCCTGCTCTCATTTCTCGCTGTTTTTGCCTTCTTTTCTCTCAACTCAAATATCTCCTTCCGCCCTTCCTTTTTGGCTTTCTCCCACTCTCCCTCCCTCCTTTACCCTCTCTCTCCTTTTTAACGTGTATCAGATTTCTAGAAAACCACCCAAAACAGCAGTATATGCTGCTTGTCTCTCAGCATTTAAAGAAGGAAGCAATGGGCAGCTGGTGGGAGCGGGGTGGGGGGTCGGGGGTGGCAGGGGACGACAAAGCAAACTGTAGGCTGGCTATGAAATAAGGACTGTCACATAGCTTCACACATGATGGTAATTCATGTCTTCACAGATATATTTACAGAAAAAAAAATTTCAAATCCCTTGATATTTACTATAATACCTAAGTAGTATATAAACTCATATTTCTAAACACAAATTAACTACAATAAACTGGGCATGGTGGTGCACGCCTGGAGGCTAAGGCAAGAGGATCATAAGTTCCAGGCCAACCTCTACAACTTGTTGAGGCCCTAAGGACTTAATGAGACCCTGTCTCAAAATAAAACAAAAAATGGGCTGAGAATGTGATTCAGTGATTACGCAACCCTGGGTTCGATCCCCAGGACCCCCCCACACACACCAAATTAACTACAATAAAATGCAATGGAAGGCCTGTTTCTAAGCACTCAGCTTCCTCTCCACAACAAAGCCAGGCAGCACTTAATAGGAGTACAAATAATTTGTATTCTCCTTCAGAGACACACCTTGAAATATTCACCAATGAAATCATATGAGGCCTGGGATTTCCTACTAGATTACTACAGAAGGTAGAAGGAAGTAATGTGGGAGTGTGAGGATAAAGTAAGATTGTCTGTGATATGAAACTAGTGAGATGAGGCAATGAATACATAGGATTCATTGTGATTATCTCTACTTTGTGAACATTTAAGGTTTTCCATAATAAAGTTTGAAAATATATTTCAGACACACCCTCCCCAAAACTCAATAAATATACTCCTAAAATATCACTAGTGCATTTCAAAGCTATGCAATTGATTAGCATCACCTAGGGCCTAGATGACATGATACATTAAAATACAGACTCTAGAAATGTTTCCTTAAATATCCATGTGCAATTCGGTTATCTTAATGTTACGAGAACTTTCTGAAAGTGCAAGATACATCAAAATGCTAAGTCTTCGTAATGCTAATATGAAAGAAGTCTCTGTATTAAAACTGAAAATCCAAGCTTTGTAGTCTTGGCTTCTCCTACAGTAGCCCAACCAAGACAACTGCTATTCCTCCCCCCAGGAGTCACAAGTGCCAGTTGAAATACTACCCAATTTCAACAGTGGAAAAAAAAAAAAAAAAAGCAAAAGTATGGTGAGTTTTTATTTCAAAATCAGAAATTTGATATCACTGGAAGTGCATGATAACTATGTACACAAACTTTTGAGTTTATAAGTAGTTCTGTAAGTGATACATTAATTAAGACAGAAGCTACTTTAAATAACAAGAGAAACATACAAACAGTAAGAAAACTAAGTTTCCTTGAAGCTCCAATAATTTACATTCATCTTTGGCATGTATATGTGTAACATTTGTGTCACAGCTTTTTCAAAATAGAACTAAAAATTCTTATCTTGTTTGAACTGCCAAAACATGAAATACAAAAGTTTCCAATCCTGAAGCAGTAAAAACAGAATAACAAATCACAAGACACAGATTCACATTATTCCCAGACATGAAAGATTTCAGAAAATGCCGCTTCTCCATCAGCACGCCAAAAAAAACCCATGGATATCCCATGTTTGAATTCAGTTGACTTCATAAGTCTCACAATGAAGTTATACATCTTATGTTAGGTACAGATGCTTATACCTTCAAAACTAACAATTATAAAAAAAAAAAAAAACATGATTGCAAATACATTTTGTACATACACTGCAACTGACATAGAAAAAGTGCCCTTTTAACAAATACTACCATGCAGTCTTGTCATAGTAACAAAAAGGCTATAGCTCCCACCAGGCTGGGTGGCACACGTCTGTAATCCTGGAGGCTCAGGAGGCTGAGGCAGGAGGATTGCAACTTCAAAGCCAGTCTCAACAAAAGCAAGGCACTAAATAACTCAGTGAGACCCTATCTCTAAAGACAATACAAAATAGGGCTGGCCCCCAAAAAAGGCTATTGCTCAATTTTGCTGAGGCTAAAAACTACTAATAAATAAATTTTATTAAAGTTAAAAAAAAAAAAGATTATGTCCATAGTGAAGACTCATATTTATACCTCAATACCATTTTTCTAATATGGCTGTCAAATAAGAAATAAAGGACAGAGTTAATGTTTAAAAGATTCTGTTCAAGATATTTAGCATAATATTGAGAAAAATGAAATAAAGATTTTAGCATATTTTACACAATTATCTTACTGATTTTAGATTCAGTAAGAAATTTTACAGAAAAGAGAAATACACACCAAAATGCAATTTTTTAAAAGATAAATCACATTTCAAAAAATTTCTTCTACACCAAAGAATATCTGTGAGGCGTTTCCATCAAAGTGGATTTCCAAGTCTTGTAATTGCTCCTACACATTCCCAGAACTTCCTTGCATTAACCAAATATTTCTACTGTCATAATTCCTTTTATTTATTGTGACACACTTGCTGTCTTACAAATTATCAAGGAACAGGTCTATTCTAAGTGGATTCTAATAAAATGTTATTTGGAATTGTGCAATTATCAATCTAAATCACATTTTAGTACAAAATCCCAAATTTTTCTATCAGGAATTTGGAAGCCTTAATTCAATTAAGATTCTAAATTAGCCAGGCATGGTGGCGCACACCTGTAATCCCAGAGGCTAGGCAGGCTGAGGCAGGAAGATCGTGAGTTCAAAGCCAATCTCAGCAACTTAGCAAGGCCCTAAGCAAGTCAGCTAGACCCTGTCTCTAAATAAAAATTTTAAAAGGAGGGGAGCAGTGGTTGGGGATGTGGTTCAGTGGTTAAGTGCCCCTGAGGGGCAATCCCCAGTATGGGGGAAAAAAAGATTCTAAATTATGTTAAGTAACATTTTAGACCCCTTTCTCACACCCTACAGTCCTATAATTTTGGGTACATTTTTACAACTATTTTTAAATTGTCTGCTTTAGTGTAAAACTGTTTTGTGTTAAGAATGTGTCTCTTATAAATCTATAATTCTCAGAAATTAATCTTATTTCACAAAAGGAATAAAGTTCATTGTTCTATATTTTACAACAGAAAAATAAAGCCTTCAAATATAACCTAAAGACACAACTAGCCCCCATTTTTTAAAAAACTCATCCTAAGAATTAAGTCTGCACTTGAGGGAGTTAAAACTAAGGTTTGAGAATGAGGATCTTGCTTATCTAACACTAGTGGGTTAGAAAGGTAGATTCAGGTGATTCTCTGAAATAATATTTTAGAGCTACTCCCTGTTCCATTTGCCAGCAATGCATCTGAAAGGACCTTGCACACTATCTCTTCTGATTAGACCTAGAATCCTGAACAAAACATTAAGCATCAAAACAGCTTAAGACAACAATGATGATCTTCTTTACATTTTAATGTACTTAAACTTAAACCTACATCTTCTGAGTTAGTGAAAGGAAACATGAACAGTTTCTCATCTGTAAGAAGATTTCGGGCAAACCACTTTTCTTGGTTTGTGCCATGGCATGCCAGGCTTTTCAGACATTTCTTAAAAATGATTCCATGACCATATATACTTGGGAAACACTGTATTCTAAGCTGCCTCACCTCTTTTCCTCCTTGCCTTCAAAAATACTTACAAGGTATACTGCAAATTCCTAAATTTATAAACAAGAAACACTTCAACTTCATTTCACTCAGTTATTTGCAAAGTTACCTGACTAGCGATTTTTGTTTATTTTTAATTTTACGTAACATCTATTAATATTCTGCAGAATCAATTTTCAGCAAAACTTGTTCCAGAAAAAATACTAGTCCATGCCAGCTCTGATTTGGTTCCCCCATCTGTACTTACTAGGAATACCCCCCTGAAAATACTCAGTATGGCTCTCAACAATGTAAAAAAAAAAACTCCATTATAAATGTCAATGAATCACTATTCTTTTTTCCCTTTATTTTATTTTTTAAAGAGAGAGTGAGAGACAGTGAGAGAGAGGGAGAGAGAGAATTTTAATATTTATTTTTTAGTATTTGGCGGACACAACATCTTTGTTTGTATGTGATGCTGAGGATCGAACCCGGGCCGCACGCATGCCAGATGAGCGCGCTACCGCTTGAGCCACATCCCCAGCCCTCTTTTTCCCCTTTAAAAGATCTGGTTCAAACCCAGTGACACCTCTCTCAAGGGAGTCCTTATAAGAACCTTCGGGGTTGGTAGATGGGCCAATGCTCAGGACAACACCATGGAAGGAACTATAATAAAATGCCCCAGGATGACTAGAATTAATAATCTATACCAACAGAAGTCAGAATGCAGTTAGCATATGGGGGGACAGTTCTGACTGGGAGGGAGCTCAAGGGAGTCCTGAGCATGCTGAAAATGTTCTCTCAATCTGAGTATATACCAATATATTCAACAAGGCATACATACACCTAAGACTTACGTACTTTACTAATACAAAATTTAAAAAATAAATTTTAAAAAGTAGAAAACACTACCAAGTTTCTCCTAGGGATTCTTCCTCAAATCATTAAAACCACAGAATTTTATGGCTAAAGGAATCTTTTCAAACACCTAGTCCTACTCTTTTACTTTATAATACATAAACTGAAGCCCAGAAATGTTATGTTATTTTATAGACAACAACAAAACTAGGGTTAGAACCCAGAAACCTTTCCAATCCATTGGTCCCTTCATTAAACAAAGGACTTTACAACACCATCACTCAGAACTTAACAAGAGCACAACAAAATCCAGAGATACCAAGAGCCTCAACTAAAAACTAAAATGAGGTGACAAACAGGTGTTCAACAAGTTTACAACAAAACACACAACTTTATAACACCAACCAATATGGCTAATAAATGGCAAAAAGGGAGGGGGTTAAAAAGATCTTTCACAGAAAGAGAAACCATCAATAAGAACAGAGACACGCCATGACTTGCCTTCCTGCCTGCTGGTGTCCCTGCTATACTGTCCCATCCACCCGAAATGCAGCCCTTCAGATGCACCACAGGTGCAGGCTTCTCCAGGCAGGTGTCTGCCAGAGCCTCCTCTGGGCACCTGTCTCCGGTCCCCAGCACCAGCCCATCCCTGGCCTCCCCCTAATTCCTCTAAGCAGCACTCGTCACTCTGACACTCTACTGCACCCCTGCCCATTATTCTCCCTCCTCTCTGGCATCAGTCTCCCTGAGGTCAAGAACTTTCCTCTGTTCCCTGGAGTCTAAAGGAATGCCTGGCACACAGAGGAGCTGAGTGAACATCTGCTGCTCACGTCTACGTGCTTAACCACGCACCCCCGAGCCGAAAGAACAGACGTGTTCACTCGTCTGTGAATGGAATTGAAGATTCTTATTTCCCTCCCCCCATGATTCTCTACAGAGCCTGGCTGCTTTACAAAATCAGGTCATGTGGTCAAGGTGAGACGCCATGAACCAAGGGAAGCAGTCACCAGTAAGGAAGAGCTGGTACCACAGATGTTTCTCTGAGGAACATCTGTGTCCCTGGGGCAGCCCTTTAACATCCAGCAAGTGTCATGTCTAAGGGAGCAACTACTCAAGATACTCTGGACAAAACTAGGTATCACTTCAATGACACTAGGTTGGGCAAAAGAATTCAAATCGATGACCCTGGACTCAAAGGATGGATGGAAGGAAGGAAGGAAAGATAAAAGAACAGAAGAAAAGAAACAGGGAAGGATGGTTTGACCTTGAAAAACTAAGTATCTTCCAGAAATCTGAAAAACATCAATTAAGGATAAGTGGAAAAGAATACAGAACCTAAAAAATCAAAGTTAGCAGAAAAATCATGGTCAAGACCAAATTTGGTTTTAAAATCATTTGGACAAAGTATTGAAAATAAAATATATCATTAGCAATTTGATTATCAGAAATAAATACCTGATTATAATAATAATGGACACATATACTGCTCACATACTTATCAGACCAACAGATTTCAAATAAAATCAAACACTCCCTCTCATCCTGCCAGGTACACATATTTCAAATAATTTTTAACATTAGCATTTTAACATTTTTTACATTAATGCAAATTCATGAAAAGAAGCTTTAAAAGTTTTCTTTCTTTGATTTGCCTTTGCCTGGTTTTGGAATCAGGGTGATACTGGCCTCATAGAATGAGTTTGGAAATGTTCCCTCTTTTTCTATTTCATGAAATAATTTGAGGAGTATTCGTATTAGTTCTTTATAAAGGTCTTGTACAACTCAGCTGTGTATCCATCCAGTCCTGAGCTTTTCTTGGTTGGTAGGCTTCTGATGGCGTCTTCTGTCATTGCTTGAAATTGATCTGTTTAAATCATGTATATCATCCTGGTTCAGTCTGGGCAAATCATGTGACTCTAGAAACTTGTCAATGCCTTAAGTATTTTCTATTTTATTGGAGTACAAATTTTCAAAATAATTTTTATTTATCTTCTGTATTTCTGTAGTGTCTGTCATGATATTTCCTTTTTCCTCACGGATGTTACTAATTTGAGTTTTCTCTCTCCTTCATTAGCATGGCTAAAAGTTTATCATTTTATTTATTTTTTCAAAGAACCAACTTTCTGTTTTGTCAATTTTTTGAATTGTTTCTTTTGTTTCAATTTCATTGATTTCAGCTCTAATTTTAATTATTTCCTGTCTTCTACTGCTTTTGGTGTTGATTTGTTCTTCTTTTTCTAGGGCTTTGAGATGTAATATTAGGATAAAAAGTCAACAAATAAATGACCTAAGTACATGTATGAAAACATGAATGGTGTGACTCTACTTTGTGTACAACAGAGACATGAAATTCTTATATTTGCATAATATAAATTGAATTGTGTTCTGCTGTCATATATAACAAATTAGAATAAATAAATTTTTTTAAAAAAGAAGCTTTAAAAATATTTTAAGTTCACTTTGTTAGTAAAATGCACAAGAATCGTGTCTTATTCCTCCATGCATAGCTCTACCATAGTGAATGGAATGTACCAGGAATTAAATGTTTATGTGACTGACTGAAATGAAAAATAACATTCCTCCACAGCCCAGGGGAAAGAAATATGGGAATGATTCAAAGTATGAAATTTTGAGCTATTTCTAGAATAATTGTTACATAAAAGCCAACACATGTATATATCAATATTTTACAGACTTACGTGACTATATATTCCCTGTTTCTACATATTTTTAAGGCAGAATTATTCTCTGGACAAATAATCATATATACAATATTTTTTAAATTTTTATAACTGACTACTGACTAGAAGAAAATCAATTGCTTTTTAATCATTCAGGAAGTTACCTAAAAATATTTGGCATATAAAATGAATTACCATGGCAAAAAATACAAGCTTTCCTTATTTAGACTAGTCATCAATAGGTAGTATTGTTCACTTGTCAAGTCATTACCAGGAGGTCATAAAACCTGATGCTCCTCAGATTTAATGGAAAAAACAGACCTAAAATACAAAAGCAAAGACAAATGGTGCTCGCAGCCCGAGTATTCCTATCAAATGAGCTTTGCACTCACTAAAACCTGCTTAGCTCATAGCAGGTAAACTTCTCAACACTCTCATGCAGGAAATTAAAAGCAGCTTTTACTTATTACAGCAGGACAACTGTCAAGTGCTTCTGACATCATTTGAGTTCTCCTTTTTGCTTACATCCAAAGTCCCAAGAACACTATTTTCTTCCTGAGCAGTTTACAATTTGGCAACAACTGAGTTCTCTCTCCAGCTGTTTCTTAAAACAGTTAACTCAGCTGCTCGTTCATTCAGCTAATACTCATTGGCCCTCGAATCCATCACAGACTCTCTGCTGGGCAGTGTATCTCTTCCTGGCGAAGCATCTTTACAAGATGGTGTAATAAGAACAGAGTGTGCTATTAATTTAGGTAATCCAATATACTAATTCATCAAAAGGAGAGACCTATTCTAATAAGCAAAAGCTCTTCCAAAAACCAGAAACACCAATTCTCCCTTGTCTCCAGTCCTGAGTAAAGTAGTTAAGAAACACACAACCAACCAACCCTTCACCAAGCAATGCCTTTTATTTGTTTTACATGGCGAAATAGGATGAGTTACTAAAAATTCTTAGTATGCAATGACATGTCTATAATTTGAACAACTTGGGAGGCTGAGGCAGAAGGATGGCAAATTCTAGGCCAGCCTGGGCAACTTAGCAAGACCCTGGCTAAAAATTAAAAAATAAAAAGGGCTGAAGATAGAGCTCAGTGGTAGAGCACCCCTGGGTTCAATTCCTGGTACTGCAAAAAAAAAATCTTGGAGCTGGGGACAGCTCAGTGGTAGAACACTGGCACAGCATATGTAAGGCTCTGGTTCAATCCTCAGCACCAAAAAAAAAAAAAAAAAACTTATTTTAAAGACTAAAATTACATGTTGACGAACCAAACTGGTATAAATATCATACTTTTTCCTTTGAAAGGACTAATTCTAATTTAACACTAAAATGTAAAACATGGTCTCTTAATTCAAACAAATATACTAATTAAAATGGAAAACAAAACTACAAGGAAAATGTAATTGTGTCTCTAAATGCCGACAGGCGGATTCTGGAGAAGCACCACTGCTCTGCCCTGATCTCAGTCTCTGATGACTCTGAGGGCCTGTCACCAGCTCCTCTGAGTGGCCGAAGTCCAGCCAGGGCTAACTTGGCCAAGCCCCCATCAGGTACAGTGTCACCTAATCCTCACAACTAGCCCTGTTGTAACATCCCCTCACCCACGTTTACAACTGAGGACTCTCTGAGGTGGCAGAAGCATGAGGAGCTGGGAATCTGCTAAAGCCACACATGTGCTAAGTGGGAAGCACAGAGCTCACACTCACCCCAGATGCCACTCCGCCTTCACTGCCTCTGTATCCGACCCAACCAGCATGGATCACGCCTGGTAGCACCTTAACGCCATTCAACCCAAATGACTTACCAGGCACACACGCTCTGACACGCTCTGAAGCAAGTGGCTCGTCAAGAGCCCTCGCTCATCCCATGCCAGACATTCCATCAGGTCCATGTCACTGTCCATTACTCAACTCTGAGAAACTGCGAGTACTCGAAAGTCCACTGTGCTCATCGCGGTTACGTTAAGTTTCACCTTAATCAGGGGTCAAGTACCAAGCGACTCCAGAATTTCAGACATACAACCAAAGATAAGCCCCAGGAAAAAACAGCCAAGAGAAAGAAACAGAAAGGGATTTCCTCGGGCTATGTCCCCATTCACAGAGGAACTCCTTGGGCTCTTTTGCCCATTTTCTTCTTGACTGTAATTTTACTAACAATAAACATGGTGACCTAGTTTCCAAGCTAATAACCAACACTTCCACCAATCCACTCCTATACCTATACCTGCACTACTTGTCTCACCAAGCCCCCTGCTAACCAACCACATAACTGGCTACTTCTTGGTGCTTATTATTTAATGACTACCTCTGCCATCCCCACCCTCACTGTATAATGTAAGTTTTGCAAGAGCAAAAAATCTTTATCTGATTTATTCATGGTTTGGTTAATTGTAGCAGATACCTCTTCGAACAGTACCTGGCACATTATAGGTGCTCAGTAAATATTTTAACAAACACACCAAGAAACCACAAATTAGAAAGGGAACAATTCTAATACTAGGCAAGCTAACATGACAAGAATTAGCAGTAAGAAATTTTCTGTACAGTCCTAGCAGCCAAGGAAATTTTTGTAAACATGCTCATAATTTCATTACTTAACATAATGATTCATATGCAATAGATGCTAAATGTTATTTTTAATGACACGAATGAAATTTAACTCCAAAGTACCATTAGACAAAAAATACCTTCAAAGGCACAGATATCTGGAATACATATTCCTTTCAATTTGAAAAATTTGTAGAATTCTATTAGACATACTTTTGCTTGTATTTAAATTTTAGAAATTGATTAAAGTTCAAATGTAATAATTTCATGTTTATTTCTCTTTAATTTGTATTATTTATCAATGCATGTGTACTGAGAATATATGATACCATAGACTAAGATTATTTCTTGTAAAAATTCTTCAAGTTAAAATGACTTCATAGTTTCAGTTAAAAACATTGTTGAGGAATATTTTTTAAAAATAGCAAGAAAGAGAAAGGCTAAAAGGTCACAACAGCAACTTTGGAGAAAGTGGCAGTGGGGAGGGCACAGGCACACTGAAAAGGGCAAGAGCAGAGTAACACTCCTGGGAACAGGAACGTCAGTGCCCCTTAGCACTGTTAAAAAGCATGCAAGAATGCACTTCTCTGTGCAAAGACTGCTATTTTAAGTTGGCAGAGGGCACAAAATCTTACAATAAAAATATTTTGATTATCTGCAAATGTTGCTTATGTTGAGAACTTCCATCACTGATGTCAGTTATTCTATATTAATTATTTTGGCCAACTTTAGCTTTTTCATTTGACAATCCCATGTAAAAAAAGTACAAACAACAAATAGAATATTACTCAGCCATAAAAAGAATGAAACTGTAGCATTTGCCAGTAAATAGATGGAACTGGAGACTATCCTGTTAAGTAAAATAAGCCAAGCCTAAAAAACCAAAGGCTACATGTTTTCCCCGATATGCGGATGCTAGCACACATCAGTAACAGTAAGAGGGGAGGGGAGAGAAGAAGAGAAGTTCACTGGATTAGACCAAGGGGATGAAGGGAAGGGAAGGGAGAGGGGAATAGAAAAGACAGCAGAATGAACTGGACATGACTCTCCTATGTTCCTATAATGAATATGCAACCAGTGAAGCTCCACTTCATGTACGACCACAAGAATGGGGTTCTAATTAGAATAAGTTATACTCCATGTATGTATAATAGGTCAAGATACACTCTACTGTCATATGTATCTAAAAATATATTAAATTTTTTTTACTATTTTAAAAAGCTGAAAATAAATACATATATAAGTACCAAAATTTCTAGTCATTGTTCTACCACTAACCATTCATGCCTCCTTGGGTAATTTCTTCCTCTAAATAAGAGAAGTTTATCCATACAGTTACAAAAGAATGTTGTTGATGCTATGATTTTGTAATCTGAGGCAGTTTAGGTGTTTATTAACCAAAAGAAACTTAAAAAAAATGTTTCCTGTGCTAGCTTTAATTCCACCACTCTGATCTCTCCAGAAAGTAATATTATGCTGGGAAAAACAGTACCTTTTCTCCAGTTAATTTGGTACCAAATGTCTCGTCATAGACCATGGGACAGACTATAGTATACCAGAGAGCTGACTTAGAAGGTGCTCATAAAAAGTAGTTTTGATTAAATTATACAAATAATTGTCTAAACTGTCTATTCTATTCAAGTTAGCCTTGGCCTTAAAAATATATTTAGGGATTGGGGTATAGCTCAGTGATAGAGTATTTACCTAGCATGCATGATATCCTAGGTTCATTTCTCAGCAACTCCCATAAAATACATTTTTTTAGTTTAAAAATGTTCAAATCCTGCCACCATATAAATTCAATTAATTATATGCCAGAATTAAATATTTATTGAATAGTACATGCATATACGTGATTGGTCTCTTTACCTAATTGAAAATGTCAATTCTTTGACACACTGAATATTTTCTAAATAAAAGTTATTATTTTCACATATAGAGTAAAACTGTAAAGACAAAGGAAGCTGAAAGGTTCTCTAGGTTAATTCCTGAAAATATTTCAATATTTAACAAGCAAAGAATCATTCGTAATTAATGCAGATTACTTGTAATCACCTTAGCAAAAGAGCATTTATGCAGGCTCCAGGGCTGCAAACCCACCAGCTCCACAGGAGGCACTGAGGCAGGACACAGAGCAACCGCATGCTCCTGACTTGCAGCACCCCCTGGTGGCTGGAGTGAAATAACAGGCCAGTACTCCACCACTCCCCCTGCTCCACAGGTCAGAGTGGACCCATGTTTCCCCCTATCTTTTCCACACCAGCTGTCAAATGGTATATGCCTGACTACAAGATAACTTTCAACAAATAAGTACTCCTCAGAAGGGCAGTCTCTTTATGTTTCAGTCTGTACTGGAAATCTTTTGGCTTAACTAACTTTAAACAGCTCCCTGGGAAAGCCCAGAAACAAACAAACAAAAAAAAAAAAAAAATGAACCAAGGAAACTGTATAACACAAAAGGGAAACCTAGGATGTGCTTTTAGGAAAAGGGATAGGGATCCAAGAGGATGCTCAGAATGGTTCTCCTCAGAATGGGTCTCTTGGTGAAAGAAGGGGAAATACAACTGCGTGTGTCTGCTTATTTTTACAAAACCAACACAGCTTCTGAAGGACAAGCCAGACACCGATCAGTATGACCACAGGCGAGGGGCACTGACCAACGCTGAGCAAAAGAAATCCTGTCAAGCAGACTGTTCCACTTAAGAGTACAAAAAGGCCAAGCTAATCTGCAGAGTTATAAGTGGACAATAGTGAAGGAAAAAATGGGGGCTAAAAGGGCTGGTAGGAATCGATTTCTTAACTGAGTGCTGGTGCCCCGAGCTCAGTTTGTGAAATATCATCTACCTTAATACACACATTTACTCTTCTACTTTTAAACTTCAAATTATACTTAAATAAAATTTTGTTTTTGTTTTTTGTTTTTCAGGTACAGGGGATTGAATCTAGGGCCTCATATGTGCAAGGTCAATACAAAGTTTTTAAAAACTCACTTCCAACAAAAAATAATTAACCTTTTAAGAATGCCTCCTGACTCCAGTACTGGGCATTGAACTTACAGGTGCTCTATTACTGAGCTACCTTTCCAGCCATTTTTATTTTTTGAGACAAGGTCTTATTAAGTTCCAGAGGCTAACCTCACACTTGCAAACCTCCTCCCTCAGCCTCCCAAGTAGCTGGGATTACAGGTGTGTACCACTGCTCCCAGATTAACTTTTAAGATGAAAGACCTAATTACTAGAAAACAAATCCTGAATATAGGACATTCTAAAGACAATTGACTTAGGTGCCTAAAAAATGTCCAAGTCATTCAAAGACTAAAAACAGTCACATTATAAACACAGCATGAACGTAACAGTCAAGCAATGTGTGAACTTTGACCGGACCCTCTTTTTTTTTTCTTAAAGCTATAAAAGGTATTTAAGTATAATTGAGAACATGTGAATATGATTTGGGGCTTTTAAGCATTTCTGTGAATTTGTAAGGAGTGACAGACATTGTGGTTATACAGGAGAGTTGCTCTCAGGAAAAGTGCGTTTACCACCTGCTGGGGAGTGTCACACGTCCACAGCTTAATTTCAAAAGGTTCAGGCAAAAGAGGAGAAAAGAAAATCAGACTTGACAAAAGTGTTAAACAGGGTGAACCCTGGCGAATGGTGTCTGGATAGCTCATTACATTCTTCTAGAGAGCAGGCAGTGCCCGGCTGAGTCTCCCCACACTGTACAGCAGGAGTTTTCAGGCTGTGCCTGCCCTCCCTACTCCAATACATAAAGCAGCAGTTTGCCCTGAGCTGCTCAGTTTCCTAGTACTAAGGCAGAATGACTGGGAACTCGTCTGGACAAACAGACAACCACCAGATGTTGGACATACAGAATTTAACAAGAATAATCCCCAGCTGCAAAGCACGATAATAAGACACAACCTGATAAATCATGCTAATAAAAATACTCACCAGGGCTGGGCATGGTGGTGCATGCCTATAAACCCAGAGGCTCAGAAAGCTGAGACAGGAGGATGGTGAGTTCAAAGCCAACCTCAGCAAAAACAAGGTGCTAAGCAACTCAGTGAGACCCTGTCTCTAAATAAAATACAAAATAGGGCTGGGCATGTGGCTCAATGGTCCAGTGCCTTTGAGTTCGATCCCCAGTACCCACCCCCAAAATTTAAAGTTTCAAAGGAAAAAGACGGGGTAAAGAAGTTAATATGAAGAAATTAAGACAAACTGTTGTAGGATAGAAGAATCTAAAATGATGTAACAATAAAAATGTAACATAAATAGTGATGAGATACTAATTTTTAAAAAATAAGAAAATCTAAAATAAGGACTAGATACTAGATTATGTTTACAAATTATAAATTTTCTAGGTTTATAGTTATACTGCATTTTGTAGAAGCACAACTCCTTTTTTGGAGATGCATGCTAAAAGAATTTGAGAGTAAAACATCATAATGTAGAATTTAGTTAAAATTATTCACAAAGAAAAAAGATAAAGCAAAGGAAAAACTAAGCTACAATTATTTGTTACTGGTGTCCAGGTATCCAATATGCCACTCTTTCAATGTTCCTCTGATGGAATTCTTAATAAAATTGGGGAGACAGTTGGACTCAGACATGTGGAGAGACTCTAGGGTCATGAGAGCACCATTTTTCAGACAGCAAAGAAGAGCTACAAGCGTAATAGGAATTATTTTAAGGAACAATGGCACTTAATAAATATTACATTTTTTTCTATAATAAAACACCAATAAAATTTCAGCAAAAATTATATATTCACATTATATGAATAAAAACAAAGATTCTTAAATGTTGGCTTTATATTTTATTATGCACAAGACAGGTCACAAATTATGTGTTTTATTTATATATTACTTTCTAAAAATTTGACATCTGCCTGAATGATTAAAAATTATAATGGAAACATACACTAATTTGTAGATCCTATGTAATCTTGCTATGTGCAATAATGTGCTACTTATCTAAAGATGTTACTAAAAAACTGACTTGGTGGGGCTGGGATTGTGGCTCAGTGGTAGGGTGCTCCCCTAGCATGCATGAGGCACTGGGTTCGATCCTCAGCTCCACATAAATTTAAAATAAAGATACTGTGTCCACCTAAAACTAAAATATAAATATTAAAAAAATTTCTTAAAAAAAAAAAACCTGACTTGGCTATTTTGGGATATCAAGCAATCTATATTTATTTATTTTTTCAACAAACTTCTCAAAAAATAACCTATTTCTAGGGTTGTTTAAGTAATGATGGAGTTACCAACAGACTCAAAATGAATTTTACACACTAATATAGAAGTCTCCAGTTGGCATATAGACTGTTATTTACTTAAGGTGCTTTACAAAAAAATAAAAAAGCAAAAAATATATTTTCTTGAACAGTTTCCTATTATATTAACCAAACCACACCATAGTGTGTTGCTGCACAGAATCCCTTAAAAAGGAATACATTTTAAAGACTAACTTTTTGGCTTCTCTTTATGACTCCTAAGCACAAAATACTGGCTATTTGCTCATATAGAAAACTATAATCGTGGGCTGGGGATGTGGCTCAATCGGTAGCGCGCTCGCCTGGCATGCGTGCGGCCCGGGTTCGATCCTCAGCACCACATACCAACAAAGATGTTGTGTCCGCCAAGATCTAAAAAATAAATATTAAAAAAAATTCTCTCACTCTCACTCTCTCTTAAAAAAAAAAAAAAAAAAAACTATAATCGTGTACAAAGGGAAAGTACTTTTGCACTCCATGTTCAAAATAGCTTCTTTCTATATGAAACATACTTCACAACTGGGAAGCAAAGTAGGATGGCCGAGCACATTCTGCCCAGCAGACTGGACCCACAGGAAGTGTGCCAACTCCATCCGCAACCGAGGCCTGCTGAGTATGCTAAGAATTGCTAAAATGAACAAAAACGAGTGAAGAATCTCATCCACTGTGTGGCTATCTCCTCACCCAGAGCTATCTAGAGCAGCTTGCTAAGTCTAAGGATTAAGAAGCCCAAACTTCATCCCCTTACCTGGAAAAGACTACAGATACTGGTTCTAATCTGTGCTCTGCTCATAAAGCAGAGATGACACTCAGAGAACAGAATAGTGGTGAAAAAATTTTGTAAGCGGGGTGGCTAGGCAGGGGGGTGATCGTTCAGCTCAACCTGTGGGAAGAATGGAATACAGGGAAGCTCAAGCCTAAGGGCACTCTTGGAAACTCAGATCTGGGTGGCAAGCAAGTAAAAGAAGGCCAGCGGTTCCAAGTGAGCAGCAGCTGAACAGCTGTGTTGGTTTATGAGAGAGAATCGGGAAACAAAAGAGCCAAGAGCCCTCTATCTAGTGTCAGGGCAAACCTCAAAGACTGGTCTCAAACACTGCCTGGCAATGCAGTCCAAATTTAATTACATCAGACTATAGAGCAATTTATCCCCAGGGCACTGCTGAAAACAAGACCGCAACCAGTGGAGACCAAAAGTTGGCTATGCCATCAAGGCTTGGACATCCCCAAAAGCTCCTGTGTGAGACAACGCAAGGAAGTTTAGAGCTGGAATGACTGGGTTGTAAGAGGTTTAACCTAATCCATGTGTTAATCCCCTGACAGGGATTGACGTGGCAGGCAAGTAAGGTGTGGCCGGAGGAGTCGGGTCACCTGGGGTATGCTTTGGGGGCTATAATGTTTGTCTGTGGTAAGGGGCAGTTTCGCTCTCCCTGCTTCCTGGTGGCCACACCCTGACCACTGTCCTCCATCACGCTCTTCCATCACAATGTTCTGCCCGCCTTGAACCCCAAGGAATAGAGCCAGCCTTCTATGGACTGAGACCTCTGAAACCGTGAGTCCCAAAATAAACTGTTCCTCCTCTAATTGTTCTTGTCAGGTCTTCTGGTCACAGCAACAAAAAAATCTGACTAAAACAGCTGCCAACAGAAGTATTTACCTCTGTAAACATTTAAAGAGATCAGAGAGGAGACAACACACTACTAAGACACTGTCATCCCAGGGCTGAACATGCCTAGGACTGAGCCCTCCAGGGAGTGACAGCAGGGGCTTCTCATATATAAATGCATACTTTCCTTCTTCTCATCAATAATTTAAAAGCAACAATATTTACATACGTATACTACTGTGACAATAACTTAGAAAATTACTATATTTGACAACATCATCAAAAAAAGATGGACAGGAGCAAAGCTATACTGGAGTAAAGAAAATGAAATTAGAAGGCAACCTGAATCCACAGGACAAACAAAGAAAGCCAGAAATGATAAATAAGAAAGTTACTATGACAAATTAGAAATAATTACTTATTCTTGTCCCTTTTCTCGGCTCTATACAAAACATAAAATTAAATAACAATATGATTAAATTTGTGATATATAATATGCTTATGAATAATAGCACAATAAGGAAAAGGGAATAGTTTTAAACAGAAGTAATAGTAACTTATTATCTTTGGAATGACTTTAGCATAAATCTTAAATAGATCCTATAAAATGAAGATCTATATGCGAAGCCCTAGAGTAGCTACCAAGAAAATACTGTTAAAATATATAATAACTAGGTATATCTCAGTGATAAAGCTCTTGCCTAGCATGCATGAGGTCCTGGGTTCAATCCCCAACATTGCCAAAAACAATACATTTATGTAAAATATAAATGTAACACATGTGTAAATCATAAAGGAATTAAAATAAATAAACTGTTACACTACAAAATAGTCATTTATTGCAAAAGGAAAAAAAAAGGAACAAAAAGACAGGGACACACAGGGAAAATGGAAAATGGCATTAAAACAAAATGCATAAATCCATCCAATCCCCTAGGCTCTGCCTCAAGTCTGTGCATGCTGGAATAAAAACCTCCCACACAACCCTGCCACCCAGGTGCTCCTCAGTACCAGGTAGGATTTTGGAATGTCCAACATGGTAAGACCCCCTCTTTACTCTTTTCAAGACATGTAGATCATGAGATCCTCCTCCACCTAAACTTCTGGGAGGGGGTGTGTGACCCAAGCATGATAAATTTCTCATAGTCCCAGCCACTGTGAACTTGCTCAGTCTCGGAGATAAGGATATATCTGAAGATGTGCCAATCAGCACCTGCCTTGGGACTTTTAACTGAAACCATCAGGAAGGAATCATGAATTAATTTTTACTTAGATCACTGTGAGAACATAAGACCTAAAGTGACAGCATTCACCTCTACTATCACATGCCTGCCTGAGAGAAACCATTACAGAGAAAAGATACACCAAGGATCAAATAAGGCCAGAAGTTCTGAATTACATATGCAAGTAAAAAATTAGTTCACAGGACAGGGGATGCTGCTCAGTGGTGGAGCACTTGCCTGGATATACCAACACTCTGGGTTCGATCCCTAGCACTGCAAAAAAGAAAAAAAATCAGTTCAACTTTAGTTTCTCTTGCCCCATAAAGTTTCTTAACAAGTAAACAGAATTTACACCTCCCTTATTTAAAATCCTTAAATAATTCCCTATCACATTAACATTAGAGTCCAAAGACCTTATTTACCAATCAGCTCTACCAATTTTGGCCCATAGATTATGTGATAACATAAAAATCAACTTTTGCATGAGAAAACACCATAAGCAAAGCAAAAAAAAAAAAAAAAAAAAAGGTGAAAAAACAAAACATATGTAAAAAATTCCCAGTACCTCTCAAAAAAAAAAAAAAAAAATGAGCAAAAATCTGATCAAATGTTTTATAGGGGGAAAAAAAAACACTAATGGCCTTTAAACCTATGAAATTATGCTCAACTACACTTATAATAAAAGGATATAAATTAAACCAACACAGAAATTTCATTTCCGTCTATATGGCAAAAATCCAAACCCAAAACGTTTGCCCACTATTCCATGAGCACGGCCGTGGAGGAGCAGGCATTCTCATGAACTGCTAGAGTGATGCTAACTGGACAGCTCCTAAGGAAGGGAACCCCTCTGAAGAGGAGGCTAGCTGTGACCCAGCAATCTGGGTGAAACCTATAACAAAAACAAACTAATGAAAACACAAAAATTCTATGCATAAGGGTACTTACTGCAACACTGTGTAACAGCAAAGGACCAGAAATAATAAATGGCCATCAATAAAGCTCTATTTGAAAGAACTATGGTACTTTCATGAAGTGTACCACGAAGCTACAGAATGGGATGAAAAAACTTCTCCACATACTGCTACGGAAGACCTTCAGGATACAAACAGTAAATGTGGCATACAGAGTTGTGTCTGGAACATTACATCTAAGAAAGAGAGGGAAATGTGTGTATGTGTGCATGTAAGTGCGAACATGGTACGTGAC